>NC_133406.1:141550546-141855156 GCF_049350105.2 Macaca mulatta
GTTATACTCTGAAAAATAAAATTGGAAAACTTCATTAATTCTTTAGATGTAATAGTAGCTAACATTTATTTAGAGCTTAATACATTCTGGGCACTATACTGACATTTTAATATACGTAATTTACCATAAACCTATGAGGTAGGTTTTATTATTTTCCTCATTTTACAGAAGAAAATAGAGGCACAGGAAAGTTAAGTAACTTGCTCAAGATCCTAGAGCAATTAAGTGATAGAGCAAGAACTGGAATCCTGGAAGTCTGATTCCAGAGACTTCATTATTAAGCACCAACTTGCTCTGCCCACTTAAAGTCATTAGGGTAGTTTGTCAATAGATACTACCTGACTATAGCACTTCAACCAAATGAAGTGGGTAAACTGTGACACCGCCTTCACTGGCTGGTTGTCTGCAGAGAAAAATTTTAATAAGAAACGTAACTAGTTATTTCATACTTAACCTAGGAGGAATAACTATAGACTTGAAAAACAGATAGAAGAAATCCTATAAAAGAATATATTACACACAAACATATCCCTTGAGAAGTATGGCATAAGATAAAAGAACAAATAAAAACAAAAGAAAGGACAAGGGATTCTAATAATGGTTATGGCCTTTGTTGAAACACAAGCTTGGGATCAAATAAAATACTGCTGACTACCTAATCTACAGATAAAAATATCATATATTATTTACCCAAATATTAAATAACACATTGTCTATCTTCTTCCAGGTTTTCGTTCCTGAATATCTTACAGAAAATAATACATACAAAGTAAACTTGTTTATTTCCAATTCAGTGTGATTTTTTTTGTGCCAATAACAACAGATGCCATCCTTGACCAGGCAACACATCCATCCAAGAGTACTACAGCCTCATTTGATAGAGTAAACATTATCAGAGACAGCTCACGTCACAACTGGCAAGCTGTTACTTAAACTGTTGACTGTAGAGAATATTTCTAACAGCTTCTAAGTTCTGAAGTCAGGCCACATATTCATTTCACATAAGTCACAAAGGGCTTCCATAGAGCAGGACTATCTGTCAAGATTGAAATGAACCACTTTTTAGCTTCCACCACTGGCAATAACTGAGAGATATAAAACTCAACATTTGTCAGTAACTGTTTAATATTGACTCTTTGTCCTATCTGGTATCTTTCTTGCAGAGTTATAGCTTTATAGAATAAAAGAAAAAACAAGTAGAATGGATAAGGTTTCCATATTAGAAATTAGGCACTCTCCCACTTAGATAATTAAAGGAAAAGTAAGGAGATTATATTATCTGTCCATCCATCTGTCCATCCATCCATCCATCCATCCATCCATCCATCCATCCATCCATTCATCTATCTCCATTCATCCATCTACCCATTTAATAAGGACTTTTATCCTAGCTTAAAAAGCCCTGATCCATTATTACTCAAAATAAAGTAGACCCTTGAACAACACAGGTGTGACCTGAGCAGGTCCACACATGTGGACTTTTTTCAATAAATATATTGGAAAATTTTTTGGAGATTTGCAACAATTAAAAACAACTCACAAACCACATAGTCTAGAAATGTAGAAAAACCGGAGAGAAAGGTATGTCATGAATGCACAAAATATATGTAGATACTAGTCTATCATTTACTACCCTAAAATGTATATAAATCAATTATAAAAAGTTAACATTTATCAAAACGTGTGCACATATTTTGGCTCACATGCCACCATTTGCAGTTGAGAGAAACATAAACAAACATAAAGATGCTGTATTAAATCAAAACCGATTAAAATTAACTACAGTACACACTGTACTACTGTACTATTTTTGTAGCCCTCCTGTTGCTATTTGTGGCTAGCTGAAGTGTTGCGAATATCCGCTTAAAACGCCATGTGACGCTGATCATCTCCGTGTGAGTAGTTCATCTCTCCAGTAAATCGGGTATAGCAGTAAAAAGTGATCTCTTGTGGTTCCCATGTATTTTTTATTGTGTTTAGTGCAATACTATAAACCTGAAATAATACCATGGGACCCATATGAAGTGCCACTAGTGATGCTGGAAATGTTCCCAAGAAGCAGAGAAAAGTCATGGCATTACAAAAAAAGTTGAATTGCTTGCTAAGTACCATAGATTGAGGTCTGCCACTGTCATTGCCCTCCATTTCAGACTGACAATTCATCTGGTAGACAGACAACATAAACTTATGGTATCAATAGATACAGTAGGATACTGTTAGTGTATTTTCTCTTCCTTAGGATTTTCTTAAATAACCTTTTCTTTTCTCTAGGTTACTTTACTGCAAAAAATACAGTATATAATACACAAAAGATATAAATATGTGTTAACCAACTGTTTATGGTATAGTTAAGGCTTCCAATCAACAGGAGGCTGCTAGTAAAGTTTCTGGGGAATTAAAAGTTACACATGGATTTTCAACTTCATAAGGGGTTGGCTTCCCTAACTGCCATGTTGTTCAAGGGTCAACTATAGTGTCAATAAAATAAATACATTTATAGCTGTTCAGTATTTGCTATTTATGCAAGAAGCACCCTGACATTAAAACATTAAAGAGAGAGAGAGAGAAAGAGAGAGTGTGTGTGTGTGTGTGTGTGTATGTATATATATACGTATGAAGATACAAGATTTCTGTAATATTTATATGTAGATTTGACACAGGGTTATACCTGAAGGATAACTCTCCAGTGTTTCTGAAAAATTCCATCTCAATTCAAGTACACCACTGCGTGATTTGTAAAGGTAAAAAAGAGGAAGAATACAATCTAGTATAGATCTAGACACCCAAAGATTATATGAGTATAAATAAAAATCATTTACCCAAGCTTGTGCAGTGAGAAAAATTTTGAAGTCTTCATTAAATGTTAAAGTTGGATGATCAGCAATTCGGTTCAAAAATTTATGTAAAGCCTTCCTGCGTGTCTCAATGAAGTCATCATTAAAGCGTTCCACCATTCCTTTTACTATAAACTTTTCTGGCAATGGCTAAGGCAAAAAAAATAAAAAAGGTATTCGAGTATTATTTGCCATAGGTTTATAAGGAATTCTATGCTTTCCCTTTTTGGAAGACTAGTTGAACATCTGATCATTTCTTATAAAAAAATTTTTTTAAAAATTCACAATTTTAGAACCAAAAATGAGAAATCATAACACACTATGAAGAGTTTTTTTTAAAAGTGTACATAGATTGAAACATTTAGAAATACATGTTATTCCTAAGATAAATGAATTACAGTGAATTTAAGGTCTGAAATTAGGTTTTAGGCATTCAAAAAGACTCACTAGAAAACTGGTAGCTATTCTATGAAAAAAAATTTTTGCAAACTTACTGGAATAATCAGAGTGGGGTGTGCTTCTTCCAGTTTTCCCTTCAACCAAAGGAAATCTTGATACCGTCTCCTAACTTCAAATTCACTGGAGTCAAATTCCCCACGAGATGTCTGAAGAAAGTAGGAGAAAATAACAGCACATCCAGTATAAGATAGAAGATATTTGCCTAATGTTATTTTAGACACTGTGAAATAAATGGGTCTCTAAGAAAAATTAACAAATCCTAATTATTCAGTGTTTGTCAGCCTGTAATTTTTTTTTTTTTGTCATCTATTCATGTAGCAGATGAAACAAAGCAAACTTTCTGGTATTTCCAGAAAGAAAGCAAATATCATACTTAAATTTAAAATCCAAACTGAAAAATCTGTCTTACAACAACCATCTGCCTTCCACAAGATTTTAACTACTATTATCTTTGGCATGACTTTCTCGCTAACAAGCAAGTGTGTTCTGAATTTAGGTTTCAAATATATTTCTTTTCTCAAGATGATTAGAATTCAGAATTTGAGGAAAGTCCTATTTTTGCAATTTGGAAAATAACCTGAATGTAACTGAGAAAAATGTTTTCTTGGAATTTGCTCAAATGAATTGCTGTGCTAGGATTTGCTTTTGGTATATGAAAATTCTAACATTTTAGAGTGATTTTACCACTGTTTTAAAAGAAGTAATTAATAGACATTTGATAAGAAAAGAAAATCTTCCTGTCATTTCTCAAAGAATTTTATTTTGGGTTATATGCCTAAACTCCTAAAAATTAAGCAAATACATTAAAATATCTGTTCTCAACAAACCAAAAATCCATGCCAACACATATGACAAGAAGAACATGGGTACAATATCAACCTCATTTCTATTGCCTGAGTCCCAAGTCAAAGAAAAAATATGAGTTATCTAATGCATACTCACCTCTCATAAGAAAACAGTCACTCACACCAATACCTTATTTAACTGAATTTTTGCATATTAAAAATTACATGCAGTAATATTTAGGTTGAGATTTTCCTGCAGAAGTAAACATGGAATGACACACTGCATATATATTTCACACTCACCAGAAATATCAATCACCCACACAGATGTACACAATTGTAAAATTAAACAGTCCAAGTCATAAGATGCAATCTTTATTGTCATAAAATAAGGTCCATGAAAGCTATACTTTCCAAAGTTTATTCTCTTAAAACGAATGTTCAGAATATCATACAATGTATCTTTGTACAACATTCCCTTTATAATAGGAAAAAGTGGGAGCAAATGAAATGCAGAAATCTGAGAAACTAAATGTTCACAAAACACTACAAAATCTTAACTATTATGCAACATGGTACATGAAATGTAAATGGTAAAAACACGAAAACTAAATCAAGTACCAGCAGTTTAATAATAGAGGCTGGTTGGTGTGTGTATGTCCATATGCAAATAGACACATGCATACACACATACATATGCAGCCAAAACATGGTTTAGAGTAACTCATTAAAAAATATGACTGAGCACCTCCTTATACCAGGTACATATGTACAGGTCCACTACCAATTTCTAAGACTATACATTGTCATAACGAACAATGAAGCACTCAAAAAACAAAACAAAACAAAACAAAAAAACCAGCAGTTAAAATAAGATTGAGCTGTATATGTCTTCAAGAATATCCAACATTTTAAGTAAACAATTCTTAAGTAAACAATTCCAGCAAGAAGATATAAAATCAAGTCAAATAATTGGTTCAGTCTATCCTCATCACTCTATCATTGACTCAAAGGAATTCTCTAATGTAGTGCAATAGAAGAATAAAACAGATGATAAGTGTAAGTAACGAAAAGAATGTTATTTCTTCCTATTGCAAGATTTCATTCTTGTCTTGAAGGGTTATAAGAGATACAGATGTAGGAATATGATGAGGAAAACAGTCATTATCAGCAGAGTTTGGAACAAGACTAATTTCCCTACAGCAAGGATTAGAATCATTGTCCCCTCTAAAGTGGACAAATTTGGTCATTATAAGATGCCTCAGTGGCTCACGCCTGGAATCCCAGCATTTTGGGAGGCCGAGGCAGGCAGATCACGAGGTCAGGAGTTCGAGACCAGCCTGACCAACATGGTGAAAACCTATCTCTACTAAAAGTACAAAAATTAGCCAGGTATGGTGGTGTGCACCTGTAATCCCATCTACTCAGGAGGCTGAGACAGGAGAATTGCTTGAACCCAGGAGGCAGAGGTTGCAGTGAACCAAGATCATGCCACTGTACTCTACCCTGGGTGACAGAGCGAGACTCTGTCTTGAAAAAAGAAAAGAAAAAAAAAAAGATGCACAAAAGCTTCCAAACTGTAGAAATAACTGGGTTTGATGACATATATCCAACTTAGAAATATCATGTATTGTATACAGTGCATTTGGAGTACAAATAATGCTTCTAACATAGAATACAGTTTGCTATGGAAGCAACATTGTAAATGCTGGCCAATTTTTCATGTTTGACCATAAAAGCTTGGGTACTTGAAGTTTAGTACTAATGAACTCGTGTGATCTCTACCCCCAAATACATTTATTCCAAAAATACCAACCTTCGGTCAAGTGTGAACAGTTATTCTAAACTCAGAATTTAGAAAACTTTTTCTGAGGGAAAATGAAACCTAATAGTCAGTTCAGCCAATCAAGAATATAGCTTAACTCCTAACTGTACAACGACAGGCATTTATAGGTTTGTTTTCACAAACAGGAAGTGGAAGGAAAGTATCTTGTTAAATCTCTTCATTCTCACTCTTATATGTACTAAGAGAACATACATCTCTAGATCTCCAAAAGAGAAAATACTTCTTTAGAACAGTCACTTAAAATATGCTAACCTAAACAATAAAGGATAATTTCCCATAAAAAGAACAGATGCCAGAAATGTGGTTTTCCTGATATAATCATTTACAGTGGGATCATTCTTAAGTATTCCTAAATAGGTGATTGTCAGTTTACATGTGTGAATATTCATTTACCCTTATAATCCTTAGTGTCCATGAATATAAATATTTATAAAACTAAGATTTTTCCCAGGAAGGCCATCTTTCAACCTCCAAATTAGATGGTGTATCCCATGCTCATAATATCCAATATTTTTCCTTCAAAATATTTATAACTATAAAGAAATAACTTAGTATATGATGTGGTTTGGCTGAGTCCCCAACCAAATCTCATCTTGAATTGTAATAATCCCCATGCGTCAAGGGTGGGGCCAGGTGAAGATAACTGAATCAAAGGGGCAGTTCCCCCATACTGTTCTCATGGTAGTGAATAAGTCTCATGATATATGATGGTTTTATAAATGGGGGTTCCCCTGCACAAGCTCTCTCTTGCCTGCTGCCATGTAAGATGTGTCTTGCTTCCCCCTTGCTTTCTGCCATGATTGTGAGCCCCCAGTTCCAGCCATGTGGAACTGAGTCAATTAAATGTTCCTCCTTTACAAATTATCCAGTACTGGGTATGTCTTTATTAGCAACATGAGAACAAACTAACACAGAATAAAATTAATTATTTAATATCATCATACACAAACACCCCTTCCTCAGAGTGAAAACACCAGGAAGGCAGAAAGTTCCTTTTGTCAGACCTACCCTGATCACTGATGTATTCTGAATATATAAGCACAATACTTGGGAGAAAAGGGGTACTCAATACAATCTTTTGGAATAAATAAGTAAACGATAAGTGAATAAGAAAAGACTATCTGATAACATGATATACCTGTACTATTTATATATTTATATCTGTAATATATATTTTTATATATATAGATATAGTCCATATATTATGATATAGTAAAAGTAATGAGAAGTAGAACAAAGGAAGTTAGTTTATAATAGTTAAACTGAAAGTTTACCATATCCATACCTAAATGCACAAAAATATAATAGAAAAAATGTATACTATGAAAGTAAACTGTTTGGATTTAAATCTCAGCTCAGCTAATTACTATGCTGTGTAACCTTTAACAAGCCACTAAGCTTCAGTGTCCTCATGCATGAAATGGGGGTAAATCATAGTATCTATGTTTGAGGATTACTGTGAGCCTAAATGAGTTAACATGTAGCAACTGGTTAGAATATTACCTGGCACAAAGCAATCACACAGTAAATGTTTCCTAGTTTATACACTTTAATATTATTATTACTACTACTATTACTACTTCTATAAGACCAGTCCATTTAAAGTATGTCGTAAATAGGAAAACTCAGAGGAACAGTATGAATTAAATTAAACTCATAAGGTGACTTTAGAAAGAGTGTCTTTCTGAGAGATGCGAATGATGGAAAAATAATTCAGTTTCACAAATTATCTGCTAGGATGGATAATGACAATAGATAATTATAACAGTAGTAATAGGAGAAATCTGGCTCTATTCTAGCAGTATGCCTATATGAACATTCAATTTTCATAAAGACCTTATGAGGTTAGTACTGTTGTCCTATTTACACACAAGAAAACTAATATAGAGAGGTTAAATTGTTCAAGTCACATAGCAAGGAAGGTGAGAAATCAAGATTCAACTCCATGTTGTCTTGCTCTACCACATCTTGAGATAGCTAAGATAATTCCTTCACTCATTCATCAACAAAATAAATAGTTTACTTATCATGTCCTAAGATTTGTGTTTGGAATTACGGATAACTTAAAATATAGTTACCTTCCTTGAGAAACTCACAAACTCACTGAGAATAAATACAAATAAGCATCTATTCCCATACAGGTAGATGGCAATTACAGGTAGATGGCAACTATTCCCATACAGGTAGATGGCAACTACTGAAAGCTTATCATGTGTTAGGCATTTTACTAAGTGGGGTTTCCATTGATTCCTTATTCTACTGCAACCCTACAGAAGTGAGTTCTATTATCTCATGTTTATCGATTTAAAAAGACAGCTTAGTTGGATTAAATATAAGCTTTTGATGTTTTGCCATATTGACTCTAACGTTTCACATTTCTAAAGAGTTCGATAGAATAGCATAAGAAAACAGACGAAGAATAACTAGTTCAGCCATGGGACAGTAACAACTAGAGAAGCCTTCACAGGCATCTAACATTTTGAGTTGTATATTGAAAACTAAGCATACTTCTTCTGTCTAAGAAGGGGATGGACATAGCAAACAGAAGGAAAACTATATGCAAAGTGATGAGAGCAAGAGATCCCCTAAATATTCAGAAAACAGAAGCAGCTCTACATGAGTGGAGAGCAAGGGTACTGAATGTGAGGTGTAAGAAATAAGTCTTCTCTGGCAAGTTGGCACCAGACTGAGAAGCCCCTTTATATGTCATACAAGAAAGTCTGCACTTCGTTCTGACTGAAATAAGGGGCAAGAAGGGATTTTAAGAATTCAAGTGAAGAAATTAGCAAACATAACCAATAGCAGTGTGGCAGTTTCATTGGAAGAACTGATTATAGGAATATAGTTCAGAACTTTTTCAGCAAAAAAAAGAGACGTACTTTTACATACATGAAGTATAAAAGTCTAGGGTGAGGCTTCATAAACAAAATACTATAAAGAGAATTATTTTAAAATGCTATTAAATAAATGACTTAAAACACAGATTATACTAGGTGATTGCTTAATTGTGCCTGAGGTAAACTGTCTTTGCAGTGCTTTGCCCTATGATTAAAGAGCTCTGTGTTCTAGATCTACTTTGCCCTTGAATTATTGCACACTTAACAGTATCTCATACATGAGACAAAGTGGCCACTTGCCCCACTTTGAAAAACAAATGATACTATATTTTATAATGTTCCAAAGAAATCTGAATACCTAATATTGCAAACTGTTTAACTATTTTCTTTTTTTATTAACAACTTGAGGCCCATCTTTTCCAAAGGTATTTCTTAATAATTTTTTTAAACTAAAAACCTAGATGTTCTTATTCTAAGAAGTATAGCTGCTATAAAATCAGTGACTTTCTCAAGTCAATTTGAATTTCACTGACTTGATACAGAACAAGTGAAGGGCAGATAAGAAGCAATGTGTTAGCCAAAAGGTTTGAAAAACTAAAAGTCAATTCAGCTTAGATCCTGGAATGTTGAGAATTATAATGAACAAGAGGTACTTACTTCCAAAGCTTCAAAAAAAGCAGCTAAATTCAAGAAAATATTCATCCAACGTTTACCTTAGTAATAATCCTATAGGTAATGAAAGTTTCTATTGTAGTAACGTGACTTTCAGGTTCATCAACTGTGATGAAGAGATCCTTTAAATCTGGTTCATCCTCAAACTTGATTTGGTTTATCATTGATAAAGGGGACGTTGGCATCATAGGGCTGAAGGAGTTCATGTCCATCAATGAGGCATCCTAAGAAATAAAACATTCAAAAATTAATATCAATAGAAAAATTAAACTCTTCCATTTCTAGATGCTATCAATATTAATGAAATAGATCAAGAACAAAAAGGATTACTGGGCTTTTAGTTAAATGTGGCATATTGAACATGTATTTTTACCTGTTTCCTCTTAAAAATCCCATCCAAAAGATGACAGTAAAGAAACAAACAAACAAATGAAAAGTACAAAGCCTCAAGGATTGCTATGGTTTGAATGGTTCTGTTCCCTTCAAATGTCATGTTGAAACTTAATCCCCAATGCAACAGTATTAAGAAGTGGAACCTTTAAAGGTGATTAAGTCATAAGGGTAGAGCCCTCATGAATGGTACTAGCCACCTTATAAGAGGGCTGTAGGGAACAAGCTAGTGCCTTTCTTGCCCTTTCACCTTCTTCCATGTGAGGACACAACAAAAAGATACCATCTTGGAAACTGAGAGAATCCCTCACTAGACGCCAAAAGTGCCAGCACTTTGATCTTGAACTTCCCAGCCTCCAGAATTGTGAGAAATCAATTTCTATTATTTATAAATTACCCAGTCTCAGATACTTTGTCATAGTAGCACTAACAGACTCAGGTGAGGATAAGAAGCAAAAACTACGTAAATGAAAGGTGCCAACTACTTTTTGGAAACTGGAGAACTGATCATCAAGCGGTAACTTAAATAGCAGAGCAGAGAAAACTGGAAAGTAATACTGAAGAGAAGAGTAAACTGGAAGCAAGGATATTTATGATGTAGAATGCCAGGAAGGTTCAAGAATTGGAGGCACCAAGAACCTGTAGACATAAAGGTTGTGGCAGAGCAAAAACCAGATGATTGGTATTAAGAAGATCTAATAAAACAAAAAAGAGCTAGAACCTCAGATTCCCTCACCTACCCTAGGCAATCAGGTAACTTTCCCACCCCAATTTGGCAGAACACTGGAAGTTTACTTTCTGAAAGGTCTGAACTTGAGGGCATGCAGTAGGATAGGGGGAGAGGTCCTATGAAAAGCCAGCTATCAAGTGAAAGTCCTGCATACCAGACCCAAAGACATGCAACCCTGTTCACCGGCTCCCAAGAACGTTGGCAGGAAGGTGCAATCCCCACCCCATCATAATCCATTCAGGCTGTTATTAAAGAAAAATACAATAAACTAGGCTTACAAACAACAGAAATTTATTTCCCACAGTTCTAAACTAGGAAGCCCAAGATCAAGATGTCAGCAGATTCAGCATCTGGTGAGGGCCCACTTTACAGAACAGCTTCCTTTCACTACAATCTCACATGGTAAAAGGGGTGAGGGTCTCTCTGGGGTCTTTTATAAGGGCATCAACCATAATCATGAGAGCTCCACCCTCATGATCTAATCACCTCCCAAAGACTCCACCTTCTACTATCATCGCCTTGGCAGTTAGAATTTCTAAGTATGAATTCTGGGTGGACACAAATACTCATAACACAGCACCCACCATAGTTGGAAGTTTCCTCTCTTAGCTGATATTGGAGGAAAAACTGACAGTTGTAGCCCCCTAATGAATTAGCCAGGTCTCTGTATAACCACCCTACATTGAAACCCCTACCGCGCATGCAGAATGTCTACTCTGCTTTTTATTATTTGGTGTAGGAACTACCAAACATCTGAACATGAGGGAAGGCTCTGATGTGAAATAAAGTCACAAACAAACCAAAACAGAAGATTAAAGGAAGCAGAAAGAACAGAGCATAAACACTTTTTAAAAACCATGAAATCACCAGAAAGATAACAGAAAATATTAAATCCATGAATGAGAAAGCATGCTGTTTTTAAAAAAACAGAGAACAGCAACAACACCAACCAAAAAAGAGACTCATGAAAATTAAAATATGATAACAATATAAAAACGCAACAGAAGGTTTGAAAATCAGAGCTCAAGAACTGTCCCACTATGTGAACCAAAAGAACAAGAGATGGAAAATGAGAAAATTTTTTAAAATGAAAGGATTCAGGCAGGCAGTGCCTGAATAAAAGGAATTCCAGAAAATGAAAAAGAAAAATATCCTTGACATAAAGTATTTCCAGGTTGATAGGGCCTGTGAGGTCTCCCCAAAATGAACAGGACACTGGTTGGGTAGGCAGTACTCCTACAAGCATCCATCACCATGACATTTCATAAACTAGAGATTTTTAAATTCCTGAAAGATTTAAGAAAGAATATAAGTAAAATAAAGGAGGAATCTTGGAAATCAGAATGGCATCAGAGTTCTTAAATGGTGATGCTGGAAACTACATAATAAACTAATGTCTTCAAAATTTTGAGAGAGAAGTATTTTCCACCTAGAATTATACATACCCAGACAATTGTCATTCAAATATACAGGTAAAGTAAAGCCATTTCAGACATAGAAGATTTCAAAAAACGTCCCATGTACCTATTCTTTGGAAGCTTCTTGACTTCTCCAAAATAAGGGAATATGCCAGGAAAGAAGATACAGAATCTAAAAACAAGAGTTACAACAGAAGATCAAAGTAAAGGAAATATCCCAGAAGATAATGTTCTAGGTTAACAGTTTTGCAGCAAACCTAGAGAACAGCCCATATACACTGGACCAGGAAAATAAATATACAGGGTGTCAAGGAGATGACAGGGAGAAAGAATAAAGGAAGCGAGGAAAGAAGGAAAAGGGGATGGTGGAAAACAGAACAAGAAAGGGGAGTAAGCAAAGGAGGAAAGGAAAAAGAGAAGGAGAGAGAGAAAAACAAGAAAGGGAATGAAAAAAGGAAGTGAAAGGAGGACAAAAAAGGAAGAAAAGGAAACTGATAGAATAATGACATAAATCTGACAGGAAGCATGCCTATGTTAGATCTGCAGATAAATTATAATTGGTACAAGAAAGTTAAGGAGAGAGAAAGCAAAAGAGAGAAAAGGAGGGATGAGAAAACTTTTACTTATTGAGAGTAAGCCGGAAACATGTTGCCCCATTATTCCTAAATAGGTCTGTGTGTATTTTCAGAAAACAAGAACTCTTCTATATAACCATAGTACCGATACAGCTATTTGAATCAGGAAATTAGTACTGACATAATACAACAGTCTAATCCACAGATCCTTTTGAATTTCTGTGTCCCAAAAACATCCTAAAAAGAAAATGTTCTTCCTCTCTGGTACAGAACTAAATCCAGGTTCATCTGTTACATTTAACTGCTATATCTCTGGTCTCCTTCAATCTGGAACCATTTCTCATCTTTTACTTTCTATTATGCTATAGACCTATCTGAAGCTATTTTACAGGCAATGTTTCCTTTTCTCAAATACATACATATGTTTTTCTCTCTCCCATCATCTTAATTTATCGCCATTTTAAGGTAGATCCAGGTTTAAGAAAAAAATTATTTTTATCCAGAGCCAAGCCATATAGTGAATTATGATTACATTTTCATTCTTCTACTGCTTTAAAAAATATCTTACAGTGATAAGGTCTTGCTATGTTGCCCTGGCTGGTCTCAAACTCCTGGCTTCAAACACTCCTCCTGCCTTGGCCTGCGACAAGGTTTGGTTGTGTCCCTACCCAAATCTTATCTTGAATTGTAACTCCCACAATTCTCATGTGTCATGGGAGGAAACTGGTGGGAGATAATTGAATCATGGTGGCGGGTCTTTCCTGTGCTGTTCTCCTGATAGTGAATAAGTCTCATGAGAGCTGATGGTTTTGAAAATGGAAGTTTCCCTTCACAACTTCTTTTTGCCTGCTGCCATCCATGTAAGATGTGACTTACTCCTCTTTGCTTTCCACCATGATTGTGATGCTTCCCCAGCCACATGGAACTGTAAGTCATTAAACCCTTTTTCCTATATAAATTGCCCGGTCTCAGGTATGTCTTTATCAGCAGCATGAAAATGGACTAACACAGTAAATCGGTACTGAGAGTGGGGCACTGCTGAAAAGATATCTGAAAATGTGGAAGCAACTTTGGAATTGGACAACAGGTAGAGGTTGGAACAGTTTGGAGGACTCAGATGAAGACAGGAAAACGTGGGAGAGTTTGGAACTTCCTAGAGACTCGTTCAATGACTTTGACTAAAATGCTGATAATGACATGGACAATGAAATCCAGGCCGAGGTGATCACAGATGGAGATGAGGAACTTCTTGGGAACTGGAGCAAAGGTGACTCTTGTTATGTTTTAGCAAAGAGACTGGTGGCATTTTGCCCCTACCCTAGAGATTTCTGGAACTTTAAACTTGAGAGAGATGATTTAGGGTATCTGGTGGATGAAATTTCTGAGCAACAAAGCATTCGAGAGGTGACTTGGGTGCTGTTAAAGGCATTCAGTTTTACAAGGGAAGCAGAGCACAAAAGTCCAGAACATTTGCAGCCTGACAAAGCGATTGAAAAGAAAATCCCACTTTCTGAGGAGAAATTCAAGCCAGCTGCAGAAATTTGCATAAATAACAAGGAACCAAATGTTAATCCCCAAGACAGTGAGGAAAATCTCTCCAGGGCATGCCAGAGGTCTTCATGGCAGCCCCTCCCATCATAGACCCAGAGGCCTACAAGGAAAAAGTGGTTTTGTGGGCTGGGCCAGGGTCCCCATAGTGTGTGCAGCCTAGAGACTTGGTGCCCTGTGTCTCAGCTGCTCCAGCTGCTTCAGCTATGTCTGAAAGGGGCTAACATAGAGCTCAGGTCATGGCTTCAGAGAGTGCAAGCCTCAAGCCTTGGCAGCTTCCACATGGTATTGGGACAGACAATGCATGGAAGTCAAGAATTAGGGTTTAGGAACCTCCACCCAGATTTCGGAGGATGTATGGAAATGCCTGTATGTCCAGGCAGAAGTTTGCTGTAGGGATGGAGCTCTCCTGGAGAACCTCTGCTAGGACAGTACAAAAGGGAAATGTGGGGTGAGAGCCCCCACACAGAGTCCCAACTGGAGCACCACCTAGTGGAGTTGTGAGAAGAGGGCCATCATCCTCCAGGCCCCAGAATGGTAGATCCACTGACAGCTTGCACTCTGCCCCTGGAAAAGCCACAGACACTCAATGCCAGCCCATGAAAGCAGAAAGATGGGACTATGCCGTGCAAAGGCACAGGGGAAGAGCTGCCCAAGACCATGGGAACCCCACCTCTTACATCGGCATGACCTGCATGTGAGACATGGAGTCAAAGAAGATCATTTTGGAGTTTTAAGATTTGACTACCCCACTGGATGTCAGACTTGCATGGGCCTGTAACCCCTTTGTTTTGGCCAATGTCTCCCATTTGCAATGGGTGTATTTACCCAATGCCTATACCCCCATTGTATCTAGGAAGTGACTAACCTTTTGATATTAAGTTCATAGGTAGAAGGGACTTGCCTGTCTCAGATGAGACTTTGGACTGTGGACTTTGAGTTAATGCTGAAATGAGTTGAGACTTTGGGGACTGTTGGGAGGGCATGTTTGTTTTTGAAATGTGAGGACATGAGATTTGGTAGGCACCAGGGGTGGAGTGATATGGTTTGGCTGTGTCCCCACTCAAATCTCATCTTGAATTGTAACTCCCACAATTCTCATGTGTTGTGGGAGGAAGCTGGTGGAAGGCAATTGAATCATGGAGGCACGTCTTCACATGCTGTTATCATGATAATGAATAAGTTTCACGAGATCTGATGGTTTTAAAAATGGGAGTTTCCCTGCACAAGCTCTTTTGCCCTGCTGCCATCCATGTAAGACATGACTTGCTCCTCCTTGTCTTCCACCCTGATTGAGGCTTCCCCAGCCATGCAGAATTTTAAGTCCATTAAACCCTTTCTCCTATATAAATTGCCCAGTCTCAGTTATGTCTTTAGCAGCAGTGTGAAAACAGATTAATAAATCCTGCCAGAGTGCTGGAATTGCAGGTGTGAGCCACTGTGCCAGCCCAGTTTTTGTTTTCCTGAGTGTTCATTATTCATTTATTCATTCTCTCTCACTCCAAACTATATCAGTGTATATATGTATAGTGCTATTTTTTATTTTTCAATGTTGATACCATCAATAGGTTTTCCAATAAGGAGACTAAAGAGTATAATATTTTGTTTAAATTAATTATATGACTATAGGCTCAAATTAATTATATGACTACAGACTCACAGATTCCTATTTTATTCAGTGGATATAATTCATTAACATCATAATTTATTTTGATGTTTAAACAGTTCCAAGTTTGACAAGTGGGAGTCCCTTAAAGCTGCACCAGTATGTTTTTGATATGTCTTCATTATTCTTTGAGCACTTTACTTTTTAGAACAAGATGTTTCAAGTTTATAATATTTTGTTCTTTCCCTGCCCAAGCTCTGGAATCAGACATTTCTCCAAAGAGCTCTGATTCGTTTTTGAGAAGATTGGTATTTACAAACCAAGATATTAGTGCTAGGAAATAAATGTATGAGACATACACATACATATATACACTGATATAGTTTGGATGTTTGTCGTCTCCAAATCTCATGTTGAAATGTGACCCCCAATGATGGCAGTGAGGCCTAGTGGGAGGTGTTTGGATCACTGGGGTGAATCCCTCATGAATGGCTTGGAGCCATCCTCATGGTAATGAGTAAGTTCTCAGTCTATGAATTCTGGCAATATCTGGTTTATTAACAGACCCTGGATCTTCCTCTTTCTCTTGCTCCCTCTCTGGCCACAGGACATGTTGGCTCTCCTTCACCTTTCACTACAATCGTAAGCTGCCTAAAGCCCTCACCAGAGGTAGCTGCCAGCACCATGCTTCCTGTACAGCATGCAGAATCATAAGCCAAAATGAACCTCTCTTCTTTATAAATGACCTAGCCTCAGGTATTTCTTTATAGCAATGCAAGAATAGACTAACACACACACACGCAAACACCACACACGTACACACACACGTACACACACACGTACACACACACAGACTCATACAGCTCTAGATCTATGGCTAGATATAAAATACGAAGGGTACACAAATTAGACTTATATACCTCTATTTCTTTTTTCTTTTTTTTTTTTTTTTTTGAGATGGTGTCTCACTCTGTCGCCCAGGCTGGAGTGCAATGGTGTGATCTTGGCTCACTGCAACCTCCGCCTCCCAGGTTCAAGCAATTCTCCTGTGTCAGCCTCCTGAGTAGCTGGGATTGCAGGCGCCCGTCACCACGCCTGGCTAATTTTTGTATTTTTAGTAGAGATGGGGTTTCACCATCTTGGCCAGGCTGGTCTTGAACTCCTGACCTCATGATCCACCCACCTTGGCCTCCCAAAGTGCTGGGATTACACGTGTGAGTCACCATGCCTGGCCTATATACCTCTATTTCTAATTTGATATGTCATGGCTTGTCTAGCCTTTCCCTTTTCCATATTTATAACACTTTTTGCCGGCAGTGAGAAGCCTGGCTCCTATTATCCCAAATATGTTTACTTATTGGCTCAATTCCCCTGTACATAACCAATCTCCCAACCACACTGGCTGCCTCCTCTGCTCTGACCACATAGGTCAAGGCAGCCTTATTCTCAACCCCAACCATGCAGGATGCCTCCTCAGCTTCAATTTCAACTGGCACCACTGGTCATCTGCTCAGTCACCTTCAATAGTTTTGTCTAAATAAAAGAAAGAAAAAGATGGGAAAGGAAAGGCTACATGTTATTCTTTATAAATAAAATTAATTGAAACATAAGGATAATTACAGTAAACTTTAAATTCAAATAACGGTTCTTTCACATGCAAAGATAAAGCTAACACTCTCAATAGGATGAGTTATTTCTGCAGTGGCAGTAAGAACTTATTCTCCAACTCTATACTTTTTCTTTTAGATACATTTGTTCCCCTAAAGTAGCTATACAGATGTTGGAATCAAAAGTTTTGTCTGTTGTTATGCATAAGACTATAAAGTTAACTGATGTATTTGAATATTAAATCTGCAAGAAAGCCCATTTTAGCTTAGCAACAAGGTTAGCTAGTACTGAGTAAAAAAAAAAAAAAATCATTACAAAGGAGGCCAAAAATGGCTTCTAGTCCTATCTCTGCCATTGACTAAGCAGGCACTGAACCACTAATTCGGCCTTTCTATGTTAAATTACAAAGTTGGACCTGATGATTTCCAAAATATCTCAGATCCAAATGCATTAATAAAGTACTGATGTTTTAAGAAGAGATACTTTTTTGTGAAACTATGACTGGGAAAAAAAGATGAAATCATAATATGGAGTTGTTTTCTCCTCAAACCAAATCAATAAAAATGCTTTTGAATCATCAGTAATATTCAGAACACTGCTCTAAAGGCTCTTCCCACAAAAAGTTTAGCTCTGTGAACTATAACGCAACATTTAGGTCATCCTTCAATGTAATAATAGAAAAGATATTATCATAGGCCATGCTAACTGAAGAAAGAAGATTAACAATAGTCATAAAGATTACAAAGATTCAGCCTATTCTCACAAAAAGATCTGTGATCATTTAAGCATTAAGCAAGAAATAAAAGACAAATTTCAGTTGGATTAATCAGACATACAAAAATATAGAAGCAATAGATGTCTTGCAAAAAAATTTAGTAAAATATATCATTTTATATCTCTATGAGCAGATATAATGAATTCTATCCATACGATAGAATACAATATAATGACTTAAAGATGATTTAGAAGACCATACAATAACTTGGAAGAACTTTCACAGTATGTTATTCAGAAAAAAAAAAAAGGCAAAATATAAAATTTGTGTAAAACCAGATTCCAATGTGTGTGTATGAGTATGACTGGGGGGATGGGCAGGGAGGGAGAGAGGGAACTTAGCAGCTATTTAAAAAAAAAAGTTAACAGGAATTATTCCAGATGTTGGAATTGCTGTTGGGTTTAATATTTTTCTATGTGATTTTCTGTATTTTCCAAATATTCTAAAACATATGTTATATTTTGTAACCAGAAAAAATGTTAAAATTGTTAGAGTCAACATTGTACATGATGTGCTCAGAGACAGTAAGAACCATAGTGATAAAACAGTTGCCTAGGGCTGTTTTGGCAGAATAACTTGGATTATATTTGATTTTTTTCTTAACAAGGTTGCATAGTTAAATAATGGGATGCTAACACAATGAAATACTAAGCAGCCATTAAAAACAGAATTTAGAGCTTCCAAATAAATGTGTAATCAGCATGTACAAAAATCTCTCTCAAAAACCATTTCATATAAATAGCAACTTTGTAAGCTGACAAATTTTAATTTGGTGGGCAAACGTACTTTGTATTTTACTGACATTACGTGCAAACGTGCTTTGGCATTCTTTTTGCTCACCCTTCCAACTCACCACAGCCTACTTCTTTTACCTACTACATAATTTAGCATTCTATTTCTTCTGCTTGAAATGCATCCTTTTGTAGAGTGGGAAAGATCTGCATGAATTTACAAAGGCTCACAATACCAATGAGTATAGTGTGGTGTCATAAAAATATGCTTCGATATCTAGCAAAGGCAGAAAATTACAGGCTGAAATTTAGCAACATTCCAGATTTCAGTGGAAGGATTTAAATTACTATGAATCACTCAAAAGCATTCTTAAAACCTCAATAAAACTGACTATCTAAAGTGTTTTATATTCACTTCAAAAAAAGGAAAGAAAATATACTGACAATACTTAAAAGACTTAACATTTGGACATGAATAACTGAAGAAAATAAGTGTTTGGGAAGATCCAAAGAAGCAATTAACCAAAAAGAACTCCATTTAACCTTTTGCGGTTGATGTGTTTCAGGAGAAATGGATCATTAAAATTTGTTCTTTCCAAACAAAGGTCTCACCTCCCCAATAATGGATGTGTGTCTCCCTGTCTGTCTATTTGGATATAAGACCATTATCTTAGGGTCATTTAAACAATGAAAATATATCTTTTTGCTTTTTCCTTCAACAGATTACAGCAGAATAAAAATTATCTGTGTGACAACTCTCTACTTCTTAACATTTACTCCTATAGCTAGAACACTGAAAATGCACACACACAAGAAAATCCTGGGATGGTTTCAGGCTGAGATTTGAGTGTTTAATAGAGAAGAAAGGCTGTGTTGCAAGAATTCATGGTCTTTTATCCATACTCCAAAACAATACATCCGCTGACTGTCAGAAAAACCACCTAAATAACTTAACTGAAATAAATGGATTGGAATGGTGTTAGCATGATAACAGAATTTATTGCAAAAATCACAAATTAAGTGTAAGTTTTTCTGTTGTTACTCGGGGCTTATTATAAGCATTTGTTATGGGTCGAATTGTTACCTCACCCAAATTCATATGCTGAAGCCCAAATCCCCAGTACCGCAGAGTGTGACCTTATTTAGACTTGGGGTCCCTACAGATCTGATGAAGTTAAAATGAGGTCATTAGGATAGGCCCTAATCCAATTATGACTGGTATCTTTATATAAAAAGGGTAAATCTAGACACAGAAACATGGACAGAGGGAAGAGGATGTGTGGAGACACGGGAGAACACAGATCTATAAGCCACATTGAGAAGTCTGGAACAGATCCCTCTCTCACGGCCCTCAGAAGGAACCAACTCTGCTGACTTCTTGATTTCAGACTTCTGGCCTCCAGAACTGTGAGTCAATACATTTCTGTTATTTGAGACACCCAGTCTGTGGTACTTTGTTACAGCAGCCCTGGCAATCTCACACAGCATTTCTGCACTTAAAATGGTACACAATAAAAATCTGGGGATGGAGGCAAAGTTAAAAGGAAGAAATTGTGATTAAGATATTTCAACCTTGCTCCATTCTTTTTAACAGGTTAGTAGTCAACTCCAGGAATTTCTGGGAATGCTTTTTTCCACCCTCCTTTAATGCAATTAGATGGTTCCAACATTCTACCACTGAAATAAATAAATTAGATAGCTGAAATTTAAAATAAATGATGGTTTGTCAATATTTGAGTGCTGAGGTGATAAATAGCAATAGAAATAGGTTAAAAGGTGAGATATGACCTCTTTAAGAGGTGTCCTTCTTTAATGTCCCTCATTGAAATGCTACTCAGGAATGTCTCATAAATGTAACGTGAATTACTCTGATAATACTAAATCACACCCACCATCTGTGCACAAACAGCTATCTTCTTTTTACAAGTCACAGGGAAAAAAATCCATGTGAGAAGTGTAATAAATCAGAACACTGGCATGAAAAGGCCATGCAAATAAAATTGCTGATGCACAAGAAACACGCACACCCAAGAGACATCTGGTAAAAAAGCAACTTAAGGTGGAAGGAGTTTGAGAAACCATGTTGTTAAGAAGGACACTCATCTTGATAGGCCTAAATTTAGACTTGCCAGCTGTGTTTTGGTTTACAAATCCTTCCAATCTGCCTGCTTATAATAATAATAAAAATGAGAAAGGCTTTCTGTGGAACACTGTTGAAAATGTGACTGGGGGAAAAGCCAGCCTCTGTCATATTCTATAAAGGGGCATACAACACTCTAATCTTGTTTGACATGATTTCCATCACTACATAGTATATATACCCTTACATACATATATCACAATTTATTTATCCATTCTTGTGTCTCTAGGTTTTCTACTTTGTAATGGTGCTGCCTTGAATATGCTTGTACTTCCTCAAGTTTTATATACTACAGAGCTATAGACTGACCTTAGAAATTTTACACATAATTTTATTTAACATAATTTTCCCTTCTGGCAGAAAAAAATAAGAGTGGTATAATAAGAGAAAAAGTCTCTGTACATACACAGTGCTAAAGTTAATCCAAGTTTACACATGTACCAGCTGAGTGAACTTGGTCAAGTAACTTTTCTGAGGTTCAGTTTTCTTACTTTCAACTTCTTAGAGAGGTCATAGCTCACCTTAGATCACAGAGGACTAAGAGGATAAAAAGATAATAAATGTGTGGTACACAATGTCTGCTTGAAGGGTTTATATGAATTATCTTATGTAAACCTTACCACACTCCTGTAGAGTATATTTTTCCCCCTTGTTAGAAAGACAGAAATACTATTGGTAGGTGCTCTTTCTCCTCTTATTTTCAGATTAAATTACTTGTCCGAATAGTAACTGCTATTAAGTGAAAGAAGCAGGATTTGAGCTAACGGCCAATAAGCTCAAGTATGACAGGGGTCAAAATCTTACATCAAAATATGACAGGGGTCCCTGGGACTCATCACTGAATTCACTTTTTTTCAATTTCCCATGAAGTTAAATAAAAATCTAAAGCAAGAATAAGTAAATGTACGTAGTCAGTATACAGCTCTGTAGCATACAGAACGTGAGGAAGTACAAGTGTATTCAAGGAAGCATTGCTGGAAATTAGAAAAACACTAGAAACAGAAAAATGAATAAATAGTGAAATAGGCATATAAGGGTGTACATACTACAGAGCAATGAGAATAAACTACAACTTCATACAGCAATATGGCCAATTCTCATAAACTAAGTATTAGGAGAAAAAAAGCAAATTATAGGAGAATTTGCACAGGATGGTATCATTTTTTAAAGTCCTAAAACATTCAAGGCTCCCAAATCAGTAAATCTTTAAAATATATTACTTCAAGATACCTATATAAACTTCCATAAAAACCAAACAAATGACAAACATAAAATTCAGATTATCCATTTCTTTTTCATAGGAGAAGGATAATCTACGGAGGGGAACACAGGGATGTCAAAATTTTTTAATGTTTTATTTCTTAACCTGAGGAGTGGAACATGGATGCAAATTTTATCATTCTATTACCAAGAATCTGCAAAAATTTTCTGTAAAGGGCCAGATGGTAAATATTTGTGGCTTTTTAGGCCATCTGGTTTCTGTCACAACTTCTCATCTTGGCCACTGTAGTGTAAAAGCTGTCATAGACAATACACAAATAAATAAGTGTGACTGTGTCCCAATAAAACTTTATTTATAAAAGGTCAACCAGATTTGGCCCACAAGCTGTTGCTTGTTCTGGCTTTACACTATAGATATTATATAGACAGCTATATAATATAAACAGATATTTTATAAATATGTATATTGTTTCATATGTATCAAAATATTACATAATAAAAATCATTTTAAGTTTTCAAAAGGTATGTTTGAGTAGGATAAGTATATAGTGTCTTTCCACAGTTTTTTTTTTTTAATTTTTTTTTTGTTTTAGAGACAGGGTCTTGCTCTTTTGTCCAAGCTAGAGTGTAGTGACACAATCACAGTTTATTGTAACCTCAAATTCTTGGGCTCAAGAGATCCTCCTTCTTCAGCCTTCCAATTACCTAGGACTATAGGCAGGAGCCACCATACCTGACTATTTATTTAAATTTTTTTGTAGAGACAGGGTCTCACCATGTTGCCCAGACTTGTCTTAAACTCCTGACGTCAAGCAGTCCTCCTACCTCAGCCTCCCAAAGTGCTGAGATTATAGGAGTGAGCCACCACACCCAGCCTCTTTTCAGTTTTCTAAAGAAACTTAGAAATAAAAAAAATTCTTTTGACAAGTGGTAGGTAGGCAGAGGTAAGTTCCAGATTTGTAGCATTTCCCTTTCTGCTAGGGACATTTTTTACACTCAGACATATATACTCACAAATCAATGTTTTTAATCACCACAATAAAGACAACTCCATATATAAGCAAGAACAAATCAACAACAACTAAAATACTAAGGCTGAAAGGTAGGCAAGGCTCCCCAACTAAGCACATCCTCCAGCACACTGGTGCAGTTCGCATTTGTGCCTCAGCGGTATGTCATATTATTGCATGTCAAAAATATTTTAAAGCCATGAATGCAAAATCTACAAACGGTAAAAGGTCAACCGAAATGGCCTTAAAATAAGCTTGGGGTAATAGATACGCACATAAAACACAGTATCAGCCAACTACCCAACTATGTTTCAGTGATGACTAACTGGAAGCAAAAGAAACCAGGGAAAACAATTACTCTAACCAGAACTTCTGAAGAGGTTTAATATATGTCCTACAGACAGATAACGCTGCAGACCCAACTCAGGAATGTAATCAAAATGGTTTTAAGGAGCACAACCAGCTGACTGTGCCCTAAATAGGCATGGCAAAAATGGATCCTGTCTTACCGTAAACCACAACTATTCCCTAAACCAAAGTGTTGTCTTTACAGATATTCTCCTATCTGTAAGGGCCTAGATATCTAACTCCACCAACAAATTGACAGAGCATTTCTCAAGAGACAATATATGCTTATACATATATCGGGAAAACCAGTCGGTGATTAAAACAGATTCACCAAACATTCTAATCTCCCAGGAATTCTAAATTTCCTGGCAGATATTACATGTAAGGACTCATTCCAAGAGGGAATTATGCACATATTGTATCACTTAAGAAACAATACTGGTGAAAGTGATACCAAAATTCTGGAAATTTAAAAACATGTGCTCTAATTATTTCAAATTAAAAGTACCCTACCCTCCTAAGTTTTATGGAGCCTTTATATCCATAGAAAATTTTTCCAAACTTTCCATACTTAACTAAGTAGATGTACATATAGCCCTATCCAGATTATCAATTTATTGCTACAATATTTTCCCTTACATAAGTATAGGTTCCTCAAAGATAGAAACCAGTATGTTTTTGTGATCCTCTGAAGATCTCACTACAAATTCAAAGTGGCTGCTTACACAAGTCAAAAACAAAATATTAATCTTATATACCATAATAGTAAATACTGAGCACTAAGTGCCAGAGACTATGTGCCTTAGCAACATATACATACATTATTTCATTTAATCCTCTCAACATTTGATGGAAGTATAATTATCATTGTCCATATTTTACAGTTGAATAAATTTGTGGTATAGGGATGATAATCATTCTCCCCAAGTCACTCATCTCTTAATTTATAGCAAAACTCAACCACCCTCACCATCCACAAGCACACAAAAAGCACTCAGTATAGTATTTTGATTTCATTTAACAAATGTTCACTGGATGTCACCCAAGTGTCAGGCACTGGGCTGGGGATACAATAGTGGCCAAGACTGGTAGAGTTCCTGCTCTCATGAAGCTTATACTCTATTTGAGAGGGAAGGGGAGGGTACATATAATGAGCAAATAAATATATAGATAAGTAAGATAATTTCAGATAAGAAGAGTAAGTGTTAGGAGAAAATGGAGCAGGTTGTTGGATAAAGGGGCTGCAGGGAGCAGGAAGAATGTTTTCCATAGAGCTGTCAGGGAAAGCTTCTTTGAGGAGGTAACATGAGAAGGAGTCAGCTATACAAAACACTTGGAGAGCAGGATTGCAGTCGGACCGAGCAATGAGGTCCAAGGCAGGAAGAATATTTGAGGAACAGAAAGGAGACATATGGCTGGAACACAGACTATGATGAAGGAATGACCAGCAAAGCTCATTTCCCATTTGCTGTGTCAGAATTCAAGTATTCATATGTTTTATCTAATCGTCTTTTAAAAAGGGAGGAGCACTCTATGATAAATGAATGTTACACCTGAAAATTCCAAAGTAAAACATTTGTTGCACAACTAGAGATTGTTAAGCATCGGTATGGTCTTATTCAGACTCTTCATGAGCATTAGCTAATTGGTGGTGATTAATCATATCTAATGCAGCTCCATTAATCTTGATTACACTTGAATAATTTCTTAGTAGAAAACTTTATTTCTTGTATTTAATACTCTATTTTAAAAATTTGGTTTTATTTATTCAGAAAGGTCCAAGATGCCATTTGCCTATAACTTTGCCACAAAACCATTGTTAGAGGTGGTCTGATTGTTCCTAACGATCCCTCTTCTTCCTGTGAGAGGATTACATCTCCTGGCCAGTTGCCAGGTGATTTTCAGTGCCTCCCAATTGGTTTGGCCAGTTACTTGCTTTGGACAATGACAGTATCTGCGTAGAAGATCTGGGAGCCATTGTCTATTTCCACCAGTGCTCATATTATTTTCCCTCTGTCATAGGAGTGGCATGTCCCAGTTAGGGGTTACTGCATCAGTCTTGATCCCAAAATGAAGACATGTGGAACAGAGTCAAAGCCTAGAGCAGAATCACAGTTTAGCCACAGCTGACAGATACACGAGCAAGAAAGAAAACGTAATTGTAAGCAAGCCACTGAAATCGCGAGGTTGTACGGCAGCATAACCTAGTGAAAGCTGATGAAGATAGCATTCAATGTTCAATTAGATTACAAAATACACATGCACATTTTTCTCAGAACAAATTAGAGATTCGTTTTTTCTAATTTTCAAGATTCATATACCAAGAATTTGCCATTTGTTTCTGGTAACACATAAGGCTTTCATTTTCATCCCAAACAGACTTTTTCTCTTAATATTTCAATTTAAATGATTAAGCTTCTGTTTATTTTAAAACAAAAACTTATCTAAAAATAAAACTATGATATAAAATCATTTTTGTAATAGAAATGAATCTAAAAATATGACAAATGAAAGAACCTCAAAATTATGATAAAGTATATATGACTCTATTTATTTGCAATTACCTAAAAAGACAAATTTATATAAACAGAAAATTTAGATGACTGGCTTTTGTCTATAACAGAGAGAAAACAGAGATTAACTGTAAACAGGCATAATGGATCATATTAGGGAGATGAAAATGTTCTAAAACTGGTTTATAGTGATAGTTGTACAATTGGTTAATTATCTTTAAAATAATCATTTACCCAAAATGGGTGAATTTTATGGCATGTAAAATATACTCAATAAAATTGAATTTAAAAAGAAAAAAAGAGCATGTCATATAAAAGCATTTCTCAATGTCAAAAAATAAGACAATTTTTCTATTTCAATGTTAAAACTGTTGTTTTAACCCTATAACATAAGTAGATTTTTATGTCAGTATTTACTAATAATTTTAATTGTCTTTTTTGTTAATACTAGAGGTAACACTCTATTATCCAGCTTGATTGATATACACAATCCAAAGTTAATCAAATATTCTGTTTAAACTGAGCAAAATCTTTTAAGCATACAACTCTTTACCTGTTTATTGAGAAAACTGTAAAGTATATACTTAAGGTGATTCCAATGTAAATGTTTAACTTTCAGTCTCATATCTTCTTTGGAAAGTGTGTGACACAAATAAACAAACATGAATAAAATAAATTTTGAACACTGTAACCACATAGCTATTGAATCTGTGTTTCCTTTTGATCACACTAGCTACCTGTAAAACTACAGCAGGCTATCAGTTCAGAGTGTGCTAGAGCATATTATCAGGACCCTCAAGGATACGAACATAAAGCTTTATCTTTAAAACTCATGGAAATAAAGTATTCTTTTTAGAGTATACTAACTTTAAATCTGGAGTCTTTTAACATCATTTTCTCAAAATATTTGTCATAACTTTCCTTATTGCTCTTGACCAATAAATAAACAAACACCACTGTCTCTGCAAAAAAGAGCTGTAGCTCTTTCCTATAGGTCCTCACAATTTTCTTTGTTTATACAACATCCAATCCCCTTTCCAAATACAGGCATGTGTCATTTAACGATGGGGATAGAAATGCAGCCTTAGGAAATGTTGTCATCGTGTGAACATCATAGAGTTCACTTGCACAAACCTAGATGGTATACCCTACTTCACACATAGGCTATATGGTACAGCCTATTGATCCTAGGCTACAAACCTGTACATGTTACTGTACTGAAAACTGTAGGCAGGGCTGCAACACATGATTAGAAAAGGTACAGTAAAAACACAGTGTTACAGTCTTAGGCAGTCCATCATTGACCAAAACGTTCTCACACAGCACACGACTACATAACATTGGCTATAGTTTCTGCTAGTGCCTGTCCCTTTCTGCACCTGCATTTCCAGCCTTTATATCTACTCTGTGAGCAATCTAATATTCAAGATTGCACGTCTTTCCTGCCAGAGTTAGTTTCCACTACTTGTAACCAAGCTCCCTGAGACAGGTGCTATTATAGCATTAATAGCTTAATATGGTTTTTTTCTTCAAGTAAAAGAAGGTTTCTAAATTATTATCTTTGGATTGTTTATGCTTCGTGTTTATTTCTTCTAATATAATCTAAATGGGAGATTTTGTTCAGGATTGAGGCTCAACATAGCTGTTGTATTATCAAACAATAACATTACTCACCATTAATTAAGACTAACTTAATTCTATTTAGTTTAGTATCCTGACAGGAAAGACCAATATGATACAAACTGAATTCACTAACAACAGACCACCAGCAAATTGCTGTAATAACTGTCTCTATAAATATGAAAAAAGTCAGAGGCTATGCCATTCATTAATGTATTTATTTTGTAAATAGAGTTCCTACTCTCCAACCTCCAAGGAGCTTAATCTATTGAAAATAGACAAGCAATCAAGATTTTGGAAAAGAGAAATAATATCTATTTATAAGGCAGAATGTATTAAGCATCAGATGATTCGAAACACTAGTATGGAGAGCACAGACTGGAAAAAATTAATTCGAGCCGAGGATTGAAGAAGGTTCTTAGGGATGATGAGTAACAGAAAAGATTTTATTTCACTACCCTAACAATAAGTACACAAAAGTAGAAAAATACACAGTAAGTTCACATAGTGGCAAGTGGACCAACCTAGATCAGTGCTTCTCAAATTGTATGGTGGAAACAAATCACCAGGAATCCTGTATAAATCAGATTCCAATTCACTGGGTCTGAGACGCCATTTGTAACCAGCTCCCAGGTGACGTAACAGTCATGGAACTGAACAGTGAGGCTCTCCAGGAAAGAGAGTGATGGTGAAGGAGAAGGCTGACAGCCTGATCATCAACAGCTGTGAATGGCAAAAGGTGATCAGAGCTGTGTGCTCTGGAAATGCTGATTTGCTGGGAACATATAGAATGGAGGCAGAATATTAAGAGAATGAGGACCTTATGAGGCTATTTTAATAGTTCTCAGAGGTAACCACATAACCACTCCAAACATAGGAGAGGAAACTGAAAGAAGGCACTAATTCCAGAGATACTAAAAAGGCAAAAATGATGGGGGACATTCAGATATATGAACAGACATGAAGAGTGCATGAGAGGGATGATTAGAAGGTAAACACTGAGGATTTTATCCTGGACACCTAAGGAATTATTACATCACTAGGAGAAAATTAAATGGAAAAGACAACGGGTTTGGGAAGAGAAATTAAGAATTGGAGAATGTCAGAACATAGTCCAATTTGGAACTAAACTGAAGGGATGAATAGGCCCATCTAATTAAGACTTTCCACTGCTCTTATGGTTAAATTTAGTAAGTTAAAAATTCATTGGAACAGGCTCTTAGTAGTAAAAAAGGACAGTTCAACTGTCACACCCTCCTCTCCTCTGGGACAGTTAGTCATCCAGCTTGTTCTAGAACATTTTTAGTGACAGAATTCATGATCCTGTTGGGTAATCCCTTTCATTTTAGAACCTTTAATTATAAATCTATTTTCTGAATAAGCCTGAAACTTCTCTGTATTTTTTCACCCAATGGTCCTAGTTTTGCCCTTCAAAACTGTAAACATTTAATCCATCTGATCATAATAAGTCTTCATAAGGAGTTATTAAAAGAATTAACCCATCTCTTCCAAGCTAAATCACTTTTTGTTCTTCCCCAGACTTTCCACACAGGTTAGTTTCCTCATGGTTACCAGAACATATTATCAGTGAAATCCCTTAGTTGATTCTCTTTCATGGATAGCAAATATGTAACAAGACTGTTACTACTTCCTGTGCCAATGGAAGATCTTGTTAAAGGATCTAAGCCCTCTAAGTCCAGACCAGATTTCAGCTCCATCTTAATACAGTATTCCAAAGAATCCATAACAAGGCACTGGCATCTGAAGATGAGACCATATTCCTCTGCCATTTTTTGATATCGACTGTTAACTCTCCTTTAAAAATGCTGAGAGTGGAATGGATCTTCAGAAGTGGGATGGACGGTTCAAATTACATTAAATTTAATACCCTATATGACCTTGAAAATATGGTGTTTAAATTCAATACCATGTCATTTGTGTATACTGGTTTTTCAGTCACTGAAAACCACTAGGCATTTTTGCACATAAAATGGTCCTATACAAGGTCTCACCAAACTTATTCTGAAGTTTCCTTATTTTTTTTGGTTTTATTGTTGATCACATATGCTACCCCAAAAAGAGAAACTTTGAGCTTTTCACCTTTCTACTTCACCTACCTAGACTTCCTCCCCAAGGAGAAATATAAAAGAATACTTAACCTATAAGGAGGCTATAATGGCACAGAGTGAAATTTTTTTGTAAGAGAAATATAAATAGTCCTGGATCAACCCTATTTTGTTTCATTGTTTTGGTTTTTTTGTTTGTTTGTTTTTTCCTAACCATCAAAATAGTAAGGCCCACTAAGACAAGATCAGGATGTAGGCCTTAGGGAAAGGGGAACACATATATTAAGTCATGTAATCGTCATGTTAGTATTTATCCTCATTTTACAGATGAAAAATCTGATGCATTGACATTAAGTAACTTGCCTTAGGCAACAATGCTAGTAAGCAGTGCAGCCAGGATTTCAAATGCAGGCAATGTAGTTAGAGTCCCTACTCCTGCGCAGGTGCGGTGGCTCACACCTGCAATCCCAGCACTTTGGGAAGCCGAGGTGGGCAGATCACCTGAGGTCAGGAATTTGAGACTAGCCTGGACAACATGGCAAAACACCATCTCTACTAAAAATACAAAAAATGTATATATACAAAAAAAAAAAAAAAAGAATTGCTGGGTGTGGCAGTGTGCACCTGTAGTCCTAGCTACTGGGGAGGCTGAGGTGGGAGGATGGCTTGAGCCTTGGGAGGTGGAGGATGCAGTGAGCCAAAATCATACCACTGCACTCTAGGCTGGGTGACAGAGTGAGACCCTGTCTCAAATAAAAAGAAATGAGAGTTTCTACTCTTAACCACTAAGCTTATATTTTAATGGTATTTTTACTTACAATGACTAATGGAGCTTTCTTCAGAACTTCATATTTATGCCAATTAAATTTCATAGTCTACTCCTGAATACAATGTTCTAACTTATCAAAAGATTTGGAAAGCCGATTATGATATACAGACTATTAGCTATTGTTATAGTTACTACTGCTGTGTAACAAATCATCTGAAAACTTAGTCATATAAAATGATTTTATTGTTTTAGATTTTATTATGCCCACTAGTTCAGGCAGGAATTCAGGCAGCACACAGCAGAAATGTCTTGTCTCTCCTCCATTATACATGAGGGCTCAACTGAAAAGACTTGATGGCTGAGGGCATGTGAATGCTGGAGGCTGAAATCATGCAAACATCTTCACATGAAAGCCTGCCACTTAATGCTGGATAGTGCCAGGGCCTTCAGCTGGGGCTGCTGACCAAGCATTTACATGTGGCTTCAATGTAACACGGGTTTCCTAACATGGAGGTTTTAGGTTGCATTTCTTACATGGTGCTCCAAAAAGCACAGTGTCCCACTGGACAACATGAAACCTACATTCCCTTTCATGATCTAGCCTGGGAAGTTGCACAGCATCACTTCCACCATATCCTATAGATCAAAGCAGTCATAATCCCACCCAAGTTCAAGGAAAGCAGCATTTATTCCATCTCTCCATAGGAGAGTGGCAGGTCACATCATAGAAGAGCATATAGAATGAGAGATACTGACACAGCCACCTTTATTGAAAGGAACTCTCCACATTTTTGTACTATGTCCTATGACCCCACCCATCTATTTTCTGTGCCCTAGGAGGCTGGCACCTATGGATGACATCACCTTAGCAAGATCACTCAATGAGGAGTGCAAGCAGGAGAACCAAGGGTAGGAGAAGAGGAATTCAGGGAACATACCCCTTATTTCCTCCTGCTTTGGCACATTTCTGGCAGTAGCTACCTCTCTCTGTAAATACACTTCCTGAAGAAGTGTCCCCATCTCCACAGCTCCAGGTCTGACTGGTTTCCAGCAATGCTATTTCCATTTCTTGTCCCTTTAAAGCTAGGGATGCTAACAGTTTTTTGCCACTACAACTCTCTAAATGCCTCAGTACTCCTTGTATGTTCACTAAGTCTGCCAATAATTCCATAAATAGTCCCCACATTCAACTCTCATTTAAATCATTGGAGAGAATTCTGATTTTTATCACGGTGATGACTGATACAGGCACACAACAGAAACCAAATAGAGACTGTTCAGAGAATATATGTGAGAAATTAGTAAGCAGGACTTCCTAATCTTTGTCTAATTATTTGATAGATGAATAGTATAATTATGCTGCTCCATCACTATACTGAATTTCCACATTGACAAACAAAAAACATATATATATAAAGACATGTATACATGTGTATGTTAGATGTCTCAACTTTATTCTTTCAAGAATAACCTTTTCAGCTGGGCGCAGTGGCTCACGCCTATTATCCCAGCACTACGGGGGGCCGAGACCGGTGGATCACCTGAGGTCAGGAGTTCGAGACCAGTCTGGCCAACATGATGAAACCCTGTCTCTACTAAAAATACAAAAAATTAGCCAGGCATGGTGGTGCATGCCTGCAATCCCAGCTACTCAGGAGGCTGAGGCAGGAGAATCGCTTGAACCTGGGAGGCAGAGGTTGCAGTGAGCCAAGATTGTGCCACTGCACTCCAGCCTGGGTAACAAGAGCAAAATTCCATCTCAAAAAATAAATAAATAACCTTTTCTGAAGAAATGAGTGATTTTTTTCTCAAAAGCCTTGCTCAATTAACTCTGATTTACCATAAACACAATCTTAAGTCTTTCATTATTCTTATAAAACATGTTAGCTTCTATTGATCATGTTTTTTTCAAAGTGTTTATAAACAACATATTAAATAATTCACTTCATGGCTTTTTTGGAGATTGAAATGAAACCTACTGTTCAGTACCTTCCAGAACTTCCTTTTTGCCCATTATTTGTAAAAACAATATTTACCTATTTCTAGCTTCAGGGAACCATTCCTGCATTTCATGACTTCTCAAAGATAACTAGTAGTGATAAGGATGATTACATCTGTAAGTTCCCTGATTATCCTAGATGATATATATCTTACTTTATGATCCTGAATATCTTTAAAGAGGCCAATTAGAGCTATCACTTACTACCAGATAAGCATCTCAGTGCTTCATTGTGGCCTAATCACTACTCTGTATCCACAGCTGTTTCTTCCATACAGTATTCAATAAAAATAAAGGCAATTTATTTTAATTTATTGTTTTTCCCCCAAAGAGGAGAATTTTTTCCTTTAAATGTGAAGAAATTGGCCCTTTTTCTCCAGTTAAATTTTTTGGAAGCCTCATCTCATTTTGACCTAGTTTTAAAATAATTCTTAGGCTCTTGTTACCATTTGTATCTCTTTTATTTTCTTTTTATTTTTATTTTACTGTTTTTGTATGATTGGTTCTGTTCTCTTTCTAACATCTATACTTGCTCTTTTAAATCAATGTCCTCTGCATTCTCTTGAGGTTGGCATCATTTTCTGCTCACTGGATTATATGAAAATTCAGAACAACTCTGTTTTACTTTCCATCCCTCTTGATTTGTATTGCCATTTAGAGTTTCTGTCCCATCTTCCCACCTGAACTGTAAAATTGTGATAGCAAGAACTAAATCTTGTATTTCTTTTTTTAATCATACTTAACACAAAAATATGTATTTGTCATGTACTTGTAATATGTTGTGGAAAAAAAAAAAGAAATAATACGAAGTTTTTTGTTTTTCTTTTGAGACCAAGTCTCATTCCATCACTCAGGAGGGAATACAGTGGTGTGATCTCAGCCCACTGCAACCTCTGCTTCCCAGGTTCAAGTGATTCTCCTGCCTCAGCTTCCCGGGTTGCTGGGATTAAAGGCTCCCACCACCACACCCAGCTAATTTTTATATTTTTAGTAGAGATGGGGTTTCACCATGTTGGCCAGGCTGGTTGCGAACTCCTGACTTCAAGTGATCTGTCCGCCTCAGCCCCCCAAAGTGCTGGGAAAATTCATACTCTTTAAAAAGCTTCTGGAAGAGGGCACCAGGCACATATTCATAAATAATCTAAGGGAATAAGGAGACTAAAAAGGTGAATGTAAATTGAATATGCAGGTTGCCAACCTCAAAGTACTAAAGGGGAGGACAGTCTGCTTCGTAAGTAATTGTGAGATTCCATCCTAGGGTAGGCTGAACAGCAGTGGTGTTTGCTTTATAGAAGAGCAGGCAAGGAAGGGAGTAGTGGAAAGGGAAGGCCACGTGGAGCAGCCTTTCTTAAATTTGCTTGCTTAACTACAGATAACGGTTGAGAAATTCAACTTACTGAAATGGATAAAAGTGGCTAAGTTTAAACTTTTCCAACTATTCTTTTTGGATTTTCACTAATATTATTATCTTTGCCTTAATCTATGTGGGCAGTTTCTACAGACGTTGTTCTTAACTTTTTCCAAGCATCCAAGACGCGCAGTTAACACGAAAAAGCAGGGTGGACCCAGGTGTACGGGCTCATAGAGTTTGGAAGGTCCACTTTTAAAAGAATACAAAATTAGGTGGAAAAACAAATTATTCAGATGAGAAAAGAAATCTCAATAAATGATTGGAGCCATGGAGATCTACATTCCTTAGTCTGAGAGAGCTTTAGGCAATTCACCAGAAATGCTTATTTAGAAATGCTTCTGGTTGGGACCTGTCATTTCCTTCCCACCTAGAACATCTGCAACTCCAGTAACCCCCAACACGCCCAGAGGTCTAAGCAAACGAATAGCGCTGAAGCTTCAATTTCATTAGCTTCACCTTAGATCTGCCTCTGACGAGAGGACCTCATTTAAACATCGATTCTTAAGAGCCAGCTAGGACACTTAGAATCTGGGGAAAGAGAAACCGCTTGACAGGTTTAAAACAATCCCAGGCACTTTGGCTCAAGTCTGTAATCCCAAACCCTTTGGGAGCTGAAGGTGGTAGAACCCCTTGAGGCCAGAAGTTTGAGTCCAGCCTGGACAAAAAAAAAAAGAAAAACAGAAAGAAACCCCGATTTTTCTGATACAATATTGCCATTTCCAAGATCCCATCCATTCCATTTTGAAAGTTGCACAATGCATCACCATAGACTAATATTTCTTGTCTAAACAGCAATGTAAAGAAGAAAAGAAAGTAAATCACTAACTGGCCAATTGTTGTTGATCTGAACATAAAGTATGTGTGGAATATAAAAAGGCAGCGTTTACCTTTTACAACTAAATATAAAATAATTCCATTGTTTTACTATTTAATAGAAAAGTCAAGAGCACAAAACTGTGATAGTCTGTTTAAATATTCGGAATACAAACCTGGGCCTATCATTCCATGTAACCCGAAGTAGAAATAAGTTTTACATACTCCTTTTTGGAGTCAGAGTATGCATGTTCACTTCCTAACTTGGATTTGCTCTCCCAGAGTAAATGCGGTGGTTAAGAGGTCGTTTGCTTTACCTAACATCTCCAGGTAACATTAAAATGAACAGGCTTCTTAGTAATTAATACAGCGTTGTGATCTGAACTCAGGTCTTCTCTCAGCAGCAACTTGAGAAACTGGAGCGACATTCAACCTCCCTGCAAGAAAGGTATTTTTCTTTTCTAAAACCCTTTAAGAAATTACAGCCACCAGTCTACACGTACCAAAAGTCTACCACTAGCCCACACAAGTCAATTTCCCTCCAACTGTAAAATAAGGAAAGAAGAGCCTTTGGTCCTAAATTTCCCGGGGGCAAGGAAAAACGAAAGCGCCGGCTGTGGGTTGGGTGGCAGTAGCTGACCATCTGAAAAATTCTTAGCTCCTCAGCGGAGGAGCTTCCTGTTAGAAACAACCGTTTTCTCCTGTTCAGGGAGATTTCCTCGAACCTATTCCCACAGGACCTGAGACTTACCTCGGGTGTCACCCAAGTCTCAAATCCACAACCAACAACACTAAATTAAGAATAATTTCTCTAAACTCGGCTAATCTCTCTCCCAGAGTTCAGGGCTGGCCTCGCCCGAAAAGCAGCTGGCGGGGGCGGTTTCGAGCCACTAGCCTCCCAGGTTCGGGAGCTGCCGCGAGGAGATGTCTGTGTCAGAGAAGCAGAAAGGGAAAACAAATCACAACTTTGCAGACTCCACGAAGCCACAGCCCCGCCACACGGAAGGTCAAAGTACGGAGGAGGGAGCGGCTGCGGTTTGAGGCCCCGAGGCGACGCGGCCCCGGCTGCGGCCAGAGCTGGCAGGCGGGATCCAGCAGCCCGGGGGACCTCACCCGTCCCCAGCTCAGAGCCGCCGCCCCGGGAGGGCGAGCGCGCCAGAGGCAGCCGTCGGCGCAATGCTGGCAACTCCCGGAGTTGCCTTGGAAGTTTCCCGGGACTCGCCGCCGCCGCCCTCACCTTGCTGAACACCTCCAGGTCGTCCTCGTCCTCGTCCAGATCCAGCACCTCCGCCTGCAACAGCGCGGAAGAGCCGCTGCTGCCCGGGAAGGGGGCGCTGCCCCCCGGGCTCTCCCCGTCGGCGCCCCCGGCCGGGAGGCCCGAGGAGCGCGCCTGAGATGCCCGGCGCTCGCCCTCCATCCCGAGAGTGCGCGCCCGGCTGGCCGCCACCGCCGCCGCCAGCCCGGCTCCCCCGAGCGTGCCCATTGGCTCCCGCGTCTCCTGCGCCTCCCCGGCCGGCCCCGCTCCAGCCCCTCGCCCGCTGCGCAGACGCGGAACTGCCGGGACCAGCGTCGGCCCGGGCCGGGCGCATCCCCACCTGGCTTGAGGCGGGCTGGAGGGGCGGGACTGGAACTCTCGGACTCCGGCTAGGGTGGAGAAAGAGTTGGCTGTCCCCTGGAGAAGAGGAGAGGCTCAAAGGTAGGAGGTGGGCGTCCTCGCATTGACCCAGTCGGGGGCCACCGAGTGACCGTTTCCGCGGTGGCGGGGTCGGGGAAGAAGCCACGGAGCGAACCGTCCACTTCGCGGGATCCACAGAGAGGCTGGAAGGCACCCGACCCAGCCTGCCAAGAGAGAAAAAACAGCAATAACAATACTGTATTTCCTCTATTCAGTGGTTGCCTTTCTTCTTGGTTGTGATTTTCGCGCTAATGTAAAAATAAAGACATGAAAACTTCCCCTGTTTCGTTAATTGATTTTTGACCCAGTGACTTGCCTGTGCGGTCATTTCACTGTCGAGCCAGGAAAGCTGAGCTTTACAAACTATTTTCAGCCACTTTCAAATGCATCTTTACTCCTGGATGTCTTCCTGAAGTTAATGAGCAGAATGTTACCAAGACCCAAGGACAACTAGCAAGTCTGGAAAATTGCCACCGAAAAATAATCTTCAGTCCTTGCACTGCCAAGGCAAAGCTTTAATTATTTAACTGCTTATTATTCAAAAACAAAACTAAGTTCCAAAAACAATGGAAAATTGAGCCCACGTTAATATATTTTTAAATTTATCTTCAGGTTTCATTATTTACTTCCGTCAGCCCCACCTCTTTTCTGTAGGCCCATTTAAAAATGTTTAAATACATTGAGCTCTATGTAAGAATTCCTTATTTGGGAAAATAGAGAATATCTTTATTTCTGATTAGAGGCAAAGCCTTAATAATGTATTTTCTCCTATCATTCAAATGTATTCCCGTTGATTTCAAACATGCACCCACCCTTCAGTCAGGTTGGTCACTGCCCCATGAATATCCAAATTTGTTCCTGTGCTTGATGATTTCTGTACTTTAAATGCCATCTCCTGCCCATCCTTCAGAAATTAAATATATTCCCATCTCTTTCAGAAAGACTTTCTAAATGACTGTTCTCAATTTAGCATTTAATTTTATTCCGTCTTGCAGATTGTATTTGTTTCATGTACAAGTTTTACATTCCTTAGTAAATGATAACATGTTCAGATTGGGGATCCTGGTATGTATTAACCACAGTATCAGATGTACTCTCAAAACGCTCTCTGCTAAGGTCTGTAAAGAATATAAGTTATTAAAAGACTTTATTTTTTCCTTGATAAACTTATTCTGGCTAGGAAGGAAGATTCAAGGTTTTCTAATTGCAATCTGAACCAGGAAATTCTTAATAATGCTGTAACTCACAGAATTGCCAGAAACCATAGAGAATGGGCTCAGAAAATGGGCAGAATAAAGCAAGGCTGCACAGCTTGGATTATAGCCAAAAACTAGGCCACAGAACCAATGGTACAAACATTGCTGCTACCATTGCCTGATACTGGATGTCACACCATCTTCACCAGTGTAAATATTGTCATTAACACTGATGTTACTGGACTCCAGTTGCTGTCCCTGACAGCAGTACCACAGCTGCCTCTGAGAACTTCTCTGCTATTACTGCCATTAACATGTCTCCACCGTCCTGTTTCTCTGTATTGATTTTTCTAGTATTAAAACCCTGGAGAGTATGTGTGCTTGGCCAATCTGGCCACGTTTCATGGAAATTTCTAAGGCAGAGAAAGTTCTAAACATAGAAATGTCATATTAATGCTTGTCAACCAAAAAAGAAGAACAATAGGAAGAAGAGGGAAGGATGAGGAAGAGGAGTAGGGAAAACCTGACTATAATTTGCCTGTTTGGCTATCCAACATTAGCATTGCCTTTCTTCACATACTCCCCCTACTTCCATGCTTTGAGCACCTAAGCATGCAGTTCACAGCCCCCTAAAGGGAGAAAATTCCAAACCTACTCATTAGTACAACTCCAAAGCAATATGTCTACTCCTCCTGTAGTCTCAGCTTCCCATTAAGTGGGACTGTCACTGGGTTGATTTTTTGTGTTTTTTTGGTTTTTGTTTTTATTTTTATGAGACAGAGTCGCACTCCGTCACCCAGGCTGGAGTGCAGTGGCGCGATCTCTGCTCACTGCAACCTCCACTTTCCGGGTTCAAGCAATTCTCCTGCCTCAGTCTCCTGAGTAGGTGGGACTACAGGCACACGCCACCACACCCAGCTAATTTTTTGTATTTTTAGTAGAGATGGGGTTTCACCAGCATAGTCCAAAACTTTGAGTACAAGTATAATATTAAGAGGAGCACTACCCACTCCTGTCCTGTTTAAGAGAAATCATATCATACATTAATTTATGGTTTCATGAATATACATCTTGTGGAAAAGCTTTCTCTTCTTGTACTTTCCAGATGGGATCTCTTCAGACCATAACTTGGTCTTTAATATTCCATTCCACCATCTATGAAGTCTGCTGTTTCTAGTAATGGGTTTTGTGATGAGACAAGTTACCCCATGAGCATTGCCCAAAGGCTTTACTTCTTTTGCTAGAAAGTGATTTAACTAGTTAGAAAAAAATATAATGTGCAAAATCTGATGAGGAATAGACCAGTCAATGAGTTCATGGACAAGCGTGTTAAGGGAAATCTGATGAGCAGAATAAGCAAAGACAATTTGACTTTTCCACTAAAGACAAATCATGGCATCCTGCAGTGTGGCAGGGTAAGGGCCCTGTGTAGTTGCTGCTGTGGCAAGCTGAGTGCTGAGCAATGGAAGTAGCCAATTATCCTTTAGTGAGGGGAAATCCTTATTTTTGAGCCAATGCATAGTATAAATCCCTGCCAACATGGCCACTTGGTATGTGAAGCCATAGAACAAGCACTGGAGTTTCTAGAAAAGCAGTAGGATTAACATCCACAGGAGAATAAGCATTATTGTCCAACTTATTTTAATGTTATAAATTCATCAAATGAAAAGGCTTTTTTGGAAAATATTGTTGTGGGCTACATACAAATACGCTTTTATTCTGGGGCCATTGCAAGAAACTCACCCACATACATTTTCTCCAACCTTCTTGACCCTGAGATCCTACCTTGTTTCTTCTAAGTCCCATCAAGTCAAACCTCTAGCCTTTGTCCTGGAAACAGCATAGAATCCTCATTCTAACCCCTTTGAAGCATAGTGGGCACTGTTGTATACCAAGGGGAGGATGTCCCTCGTCCACTGCCCTTTTGCACTGCAATAACTACTAACTGATTCCCACAAATGATAAAGATCCATCTGTAAACCAGATTTGGAGTTTTTACCCCTTAGTTAACTGTTCAGATAAAACTCCCTATGAGATTATAGGAGTAGAACTGCTGGGAGCAAGAGCTAAATGCTCATGCAATGTTTCCTTATAGGACCACTTTCAAACATAACATTTCCACACAAACATGGCTTGCTGAAGGAAGGCTCGTTCAATTTTAGTATTTTTTTCATTATAGCACCCATTTCATGAGGAGCTGCTTGGATCACATGGTCACCTGATGTCACATGCTTATGTATCTAGTTGATACGGTTTGGCTATTTGTCCCCTCCTACAGTTAGGTTGAAGTGTGATCCCATATGTTGGAGGTGGGGCCTAGTGGGAGATTTTTGGGTCATGGAGGAGGATCCCTCATGAATGGCATGGTGCCCTCCCTGTGGTAGTGAGTGAGATCTTGCTTTATTAGTTCACACAAGAAATGATTGTTTTTAAAAAAGGAGCATAGCATCTCTCTCTCTCTCTCTCTGACTCTTTTCCTGAATCTCTCTCGCTCACTCCCTCTCTTGCCCTATGACATGCCTGTGCCGCCTTTGCCTTCTGCCATGAGTGTAAGCTTCCTGAGGCCTCACTAGAAGCCAAGAAAATGCTGATGCCATGCTTTTACAGGCTACAGAACTGTAAGCTAAAATAATCTCTCTTTTTATAAATTACCCAGCCTCGGGTATTCCTTCATAGCAACACAAAACAGACTAACACACTCGTCTTTGCCAGAACCTGATAACAAGCTAAGGGCTGATTTCTTAAATCTATCAGAGAGAGCACATTTTGCTCTAAAACATTAGTCTTTTGATTTTCTTTCAGAACTTGTCATAGGCCCCAGAGAGTATCCTTATTCTCTACAGTCTCATCAGTAATATTAACAGCGAAAGGTTGGCCAGGCATGGTGGCTCACACCTGTAATCCCAGCACTTTGGGAGGCCAAGGCAGGTGGATCATGAGGTCAGGAGATCAAGATATCCTGGCTAACACAGTGAAACCCCGTCTCTACTAAAAGTACAAAAAATTAGCCAAGCGTGGTGAGGGGAGCCTGTAGTCCCAGCTACTTGGGAGGCTGAGGCAGGAGAATGGCATGAACCTGGGAGGTGGAGCTTGCAGTGAGCCGAGATCTCGCCACTTCACTCTAGACTGGGCGACAGAGCGAGACTCCGTCTCAAAAAAAAAAAAAAAAAAAAAAACAGTGAAAAGTAGTGAGTGTCTACTTGAGTCACACATTCTTATAAGTGCTTTATGCATGGTCACTCATTTAATCTTCACAAACACTTTATGATGTATATGCTATTTTTACCATCCCCATTTTACAGATAAGGAGACTGATGAACAGAGAAGTTTAGTAATTTACCCAAGTTAAGTAATAAGTGGGAAATAATTTACACCTCACTGAAAAGAATGTTACATATGTTGTCTTAAAAAATAGAAAAGAGGCCAAATATGGTGGCTCATGCCTGTAATCCCAGCGTTTTGGGAGGTAGAAGCAGAAGGATCACTTGAGGCCAGGAATTCAAGACCAGCCTGGGCAACATAAGGAGACTCCATTGCTTTAAAAAAAAAAAAAAAAAAAAAAAAAAAAAGCCTTTTTTTTTAAATGAGCTGTTGTTGGTGGCGCATGCCTGTAGTCTCAGCTACTAGGGAGGCTGGAGTGTGAGAATTGCTTGAGCTCAGGAGTTTGAGGCTGCCCTGAACTGTGATTGTGTTGCTGCACTCCAGACCGGTGACAGAGTAAGACACTATCTCTAAAGAAAAATAAAATAGAAAGGAGGATTTATAAGGATATTCTGGGATTCTCAGCTCTTGGAATTTAGCAGAACAGATAATTCTAAAATTCTTCCACTACCAGTCCTGAAGAACTGTAACAAGAATCTTTAAATTCACGGTTGAATTTGCAAAAAAGTAATTAACTTTCAGGAGACAAGAAACAAAGTAACCATATGTGAGAAGATGAAATTGGTAAATATTTGGGCTGCTAGTCTGCCTGTCCCCAGGGTGGAACATGTAGGATTGGTCTCAATAATCTAAAGGTTTGCATTTGAATTATCATAGGAATAAGGGAAATACAAACTTATAAGATACTCGGTCAATAACAGTACTCTTTTGGATCAGCCTGAGCTCCACATAGGAAAGATATCTCCCCAAAAATCTTACTCATGGTTTGGGAAGTCACAATTCAAAATATTAAAAGTGTTCTTGAGTTAGTGATATAACTGGGATCTCTGGCATAATCAAATAAAAAGATCTCTTTCTCAGCTCACTCTAGACAGTTTCAACAGATAAAACTATACTGCAGATGAGATCACAATACATAATTTAAAGCATTCAAGGAAACTATCATGGATCAGAATCATCATATGAAACTTTTAGGAGGAGAGCCTCAAAGAACTTTAAATAATCAAACAATATACAGAATATAAATTATTAAATAAATAAAAGAATAACTACAACAGACTATAAAAAGAACCAAAAAGTCTAGAAATGAAAAATATAGTCAGTGTGCTGATTGTTAATTCTTTGCTTCTCTGCTCCAAATGAACTCTCATTGCCTGCTCTGTGATAATGGAGATGAGCCTTATAGATATTTCTCCTTTGCCACCTGGCAAGATGTTAAACATTGTCAGGAGAGGATCTGGAGGGATATTGCAGAAGTAAGGGTTTTTCCTCTTCCTGTTTCTGGTGTGCTCCCTTACCAGTGTCCTGCAGAGAGCTCTTTTTCTCCACTGTTCAATGTGAGGTTCCTGTAGGGCAAAACTTTTTATGGTATTTGACTCACTATCAAACTCACACAGCTGTGTTGGCATAGTCCCAGATATTGTGGGCCTGCCCCCAGCCCAGGTTGCTGTACCCCCTTCCCTCTTCTTAGTCCCAGGCATGGACACACACCAGGGACACTGGAGTCCAGCCATTCCCTGATGTCTGTCAAGCACAGCAGCCAAGAGCTGACCCAGTGCACTAGACTCCTGAAGAGGAGGACTCTGTGAGGCTCCAGAGTCTGATAGTTTCCAACAAGCAGCAGCTTCTCCTGGCATCTAACAAGTTCTGAGGCTCAACACCTATCAGAGGGTAGATTTCCATTAAGTCCTACCGTGAGGTACTTCATTGACTTCTCCAACATTCAGGAAGCTAAGGTGGAGCTAAGGTGGTGACATCTGGATCTCACTTCTGGCAAGAGAGGGCTTGTCCGTGGGTACTTATCTCAGCACTATGGGTAGTGGTCACATTTTATATTATATTTGTGTACTTTTAGAATTATTTTGACTCTCAGCCAATTCTTCATCACTCCAATTCCCTGTTAATAATGCTTTATATTAAATTTTGCCTCCTCAAATGACTGTGATTTTTATCACCTGATTGGACCTGGAACAATACAGAATTGCTACCAGGAATGGTCCCAGAAGATAAACCTGCAAAAAATGGCATTTTGGGAATCTCCTTACAACCAAGTCACTGAGGAAGAAAAACCTCGAGCCTGGCGTAGAGATAGGTCTTCACAGTATTCTAGCACCATCTGAAAAGAGCAGCTGCAGCACTGCAGCCCCACTCAAGGGTAAACATGAAGAACAGTGGTGAAGGAATATTCTCCCAGTGACCAGAACTTCAAGTGTGACATTTGGTCATCTATGTCTGGAGAGTAAGATGGCTGAAAATACAGGTTCATATAATGCATGGGTAGTTGCAAATAGTTTAGTTGGATGGTCAAGGACTTGGAAGGAACTGTTTTAGATGATTAGTCAAAAGGGAGCTTACAGAAGAAGTATGTAGGTTGACTTTTCAGAATGGCCACAGATTAAGATGTTTGTGAATGTGAAATGCCCACCAGAGGGCCACTACTACAGAGGTGGCTTTAAGTGGATAGAGTTATGCACTCTGGGATGTCAGTCAACCTTTCTCCCTAGCCATCATATTCTTTGTTTAATGGATCCACGAACCAAGAGGCTATAGTGGCAGGGATAGAGTCTACACATGGACTCGATAACATGAACATCCCTTTACCAAAGCTGATCTGGCTAATGCAACCATTGAGTACCTAATCTGCCAACAGCACAAACCAGCACTGAGCCCTCAATATGGCACCATTCCTGGGATATAGGGGCCAAGACAGCCAACTGGCAGCAGGTTGATTATGTTGGATCTCTGCCCTCATGAAGTAGGTAGAGATTCATCCTCGCTGAAATGAACACACTCTGGATATAAATATACCTTCCCTGCCTTTAGTGTTTCTTCCAGCACCACTATTTGTGGATTCACAGACGGTCTTATTCACCATCATTGCATTCCACAGAGCATCAGGTCTGATCAAGGAATTCATTTCATGGTAAAAGAAGTCATCATGGACTCATGCACATAAAATCAACTCTTCTTACTATATATTTCATAGGTTGGAAGTAGCTGGCTTGACTGAAAGGTGGACTGGCTTACTGTAGACTCAGTTATGGTGCCATTTGGAGACAACATCCTGAAATAATGGGGTTCTATCTTAGAGGATGCAATGTACACTTTGCATCAGAGTCCATTATATGGTGCAGTCTCTCCCATAGGTAGAACACATGGGACCAGGAATCAAAGAGTGGAAGTAGGAGTGACTCCTCTTGCTGTTATACCTAATAATCCCCTTAATAATCCACTTGCAGAATTTTTGCTTTCCATCCTACCCCTTCTAGCTCAGAAGTAACTCATGTTTCTTTTGCTCATGACTTACTGGCCAGAAATGATTGCACAGCTCCACTCAACCTAAAGGGGGTCATGAAGTACAATCATACCCTGTGCTCAGTAGTCAGAGGGTCAAAAATACTTGAATAGCACAAATGACAGTTAAAACCTAAAAGCACTTAATTCTAGGTGATTAAAATGAGGTATAGCTAATCTGATGGAGGGGCTATAACCCTAAGCCTGTGATTAACACCCAGTTCTGCAAATGGACAGATCTTTACATGAAACTCCTCATTGGCTTAGAGAACTCAGGCATGTATTTTAAATTATTACCTTCAATTTTCCCGTCAACAAAGTGGAGATAATTGGTAATATATATCCAAAGGTTATAAGAATCAAAGAAACTAATATACGTGAAATCATTTGTGAACTAAAGACCCATATCAATTTTAATTGTGTTATTACTATTACTGTTAATATTATTAATTTCAGTAGTAGCATATGGTTGCCAAATCTGACCCATAATTTCATTTGGACTCTCTAGCAGTAATATTTGGGTTAGTTCTTGTAATGTAACATAATGCTTTGTAGTTTTGACTAGAATATGTGTTTTGTAAAAAGGGTTTCCTTACTATTATGGGAAACTGGCAATTTCAAGTCTTCTGTCATGTACTGTAACAAATAAATAAATGTGTTAGAATAATAAGGTAACATGATTTTAAACATCTTTAGACTAGCAAAACCCAAAGGATATGGAATATGCACGTAATTCCATGACCTATTATGGTCTGCTTTTCTCTTAAACTGGATACAATAATCCTACTACCAAAGGAAGGAATCTAGGAATGATTTTCTTTAAAAACAAAAAGCAAATTTATTATGTAACAAAACTGAAAATACAGAGTAGGGTAAACTCTAAGCACAGTGAGTAATTGTTCGTAAATATTACCCAATTAATTCTATAAATGAACTAAACATGGCTTAATATTGCCAAGCTTTTTTCTAAAGTGTTGATGTTTTTAACTTAAAACAAACATTTAGCTGTTTTTGAAAGCTTCTCAGATTCACTGTACTCAGCTTCCGTGGACAGACTCACAGGACAGATCATTGCTATCCCAGAATTTTATTTAAGTGGTACCAGTATAATGAAAATTTATCTGCAGTTCATTTCATTTCTATAACAAAAGTTCCTTTGAATGTATTTCATTTAAGAAAACTTTAGAAAAAAATTGTTTTAATAAATCATATACATTTGTTGATGGCCGTAAGTAAAGGTGTTTTAGAATATAGAGGAACCATATCTTAAAAGCAAGACTCTAACATTTATTTTCTTTTTCTTTTTAAAAATAAGACTTATTTACATATAATTCACATGACATACAATTCACTTATTTAAAGCATACAAGTCAATAGTTTTGAGTATATCCACAGAGTTGTACAATCATCACCAAAATCAATTATAAAACATTTTCATCATCCCCAAAAAGAAGCTCTATACCCACTAGCAGTCACTCCTATTTGTCCCCAGTCCCAGTCCCTGGAACTACAAGCCTACTTTTTAATCTCTATATATTTGTCTATTCTTCACATTTCATATCAATGGAATCATATAATTGTTGTCTTTTGTGGCTGGCTTCTTTTATTTAGCTTAATCTTTTCAAGGTTCATCCATGCTGTAGCACATATTAGTACTTCATCCTTTTTATCACGAAATAATATCTTGTTGTATGGATATACCACATTTTATTTATATTTTCATCAGTTAATAGGCATTTAAGTTGTTTCCACTTTTTGGCTGTTATTAATAATGTTGCTATGAATAATTACATGCAAGTTTTTGTATGGACATCTATTTTCATTTCCCATGGGTACATTAGGAGTAGAATTGCTAGGTCATATTGATGACAGCAACGACCCATCTGGAGCAGTTGCTGCAAAGACACTGGCTGCAGCTGGGAAGGCACTTTTGGGGATATGTACTCCACAGGCCAGCTGGAGGTAAGAACAGGCAGAAGCCCTGCCGCTTTCTGAGTTGGAAGGGTGGGAGCCCTACCTGGCTGGGCAAGCTGGAAGTCCCCCTGCCCTGGCAGACTTAGAAATGACTGCTCCCACTGCCCAGGCTCCCCCCTCTCCCAGGGCTGCTCCAATTTCAGAACAAAGTTGAGGCCAAGCCTGGGCACCGTCCTGGCCCAGCTGGGTGTGCATGCACTCAGGGCAGTGCTATCATGCCAGGTTCTTGCTGCCTTGGCCTCCTCTCTGGACTTTGGGTATGATGAGCACCAGTGGGAGGCTGAGGGGAAGCTGAGTGTGACACAGTGTGGGCCTGTGGGCACCCCTCAGCACAAACATCCTGAGTGCCAGCAACATCAGGTTGATGGCAGTGGGAGGCAGACAGGTTCCTGGGCAGAAACGGGTGGGTCCCTGGTAATGCCCCACCTTCAGGCCTGGGATAGCCTGAAGCCTGGGGGCCAGGCTGCCAGTTCCATTGACCAACGTGAGAACTCATGGTGCTTTTTCCCAGCCACACATGGCTGCCCACTGAACAATCAGCATGTACTTCCTGCCACCTGAAGCCCACAAAAACCCCTGACCCGGCCAGGAAGACCCTGACTCAGGAAGACGTCAGGATGAACTGCCTGCAGAGAGGAGCTACCCACTGTGGGTCTTCTTTAGCTGAGAGCTGAGCAGACATTGAGACAACTTGCCTGTGGATAGGAGCTACCTACTCCAGGTATCTTCTCCACTGAGAGTTGCACAAGGGACAGGACAATCTGCTTGCAGATAGGAGCTACCCACTCTGGGTCTCCTCTCCACTGAGAGCTGTGCTCATTGGGATGACCTACCTGTGGAAAGAAGCTGCTCACTTCAGGTCTCCTAAGAGCTATACTATTGCTCAATAAAGCACCTCATCACCTTACTGACCCTCCAGTTGTCCATGTACCTCATTCTTCCTGGATGTGGGACAAGAACGTAGGACCCACCAAATGGCAGGACTGAAAGAGCTGTAACACAAACAGGGCTGAAACATGCCCCTTGTTTACCATATTGCAGGTGACAAAAAGGAGAGAAGAGAGGAAGAGAGAAGAGCTGCAGCCCTGTGGGGGCCCAGACCTAGGAGTTCCCCAAACCAGGGCTCTGACACCCTCTTTGGGGCTCTGCAGTTTCTGGCATCTGCAAGCTTCCATGCACCACCATGTTCCCTGGTGCCAGCAGTGGAGCCCACTTGCAGTACACCTGGTCCAGCTGCAGGCTCACAGGGAGCTGACACTTGTGCCTGTGCCTGGAGCTGCTTTCCCCACCACGGCCAGTGTGTCTGGACTCGCTCACTCATGCACCCCTCATCACTCCATACCTGGTTCATCCTTGGCAGGCATGGGATTTGGGCCAGTAGTGCAAGCTGAGTACAGCGTTCCAGGCCAAATGGGAAGAACGAGCCCGGTGAGCCCCAGCAAAACTCTGGCAAAGTCACCACAAGCCACAGAGGTTTCCAACTGGCAAAGCAACACCCCAAGGGTCCTGTGACAATGTTTTAACTCTATGTTTAACCTTTAGGGAAACTATCTGATTGGTTTTTAAAGCAGCCATACCATTTTACATTCCCACCAACAGTGTATGAGGATTTCATTTCCTCACACTTTTGATATTACTCGGTATTTTCCTTTTGGTTATATCCATTCTAGTGGATGTGAAATAATATGTCATTGTGATTTGGATTTGCGTTCTCTGATGGTTAGATATTGACCGTGTTTTCATATGACTATTGGCCATTTGTTAATCTTCTCAGTAATGTATCCATTCACATCCTTTCTCTAATTTTTAAATTTGGCCATTTGTCTTTATTATAGTGATATAAGAGTTCCTTAGAATTATAGGTAAAAGTCTCTTATGACTTATATTTTATATATTTTCTCACATCCTATGAGTTGTCTTTTCACTTTCTTGTTGACATCCTTTAAAGTAAAAAAGTTTTTAATTTTGATGATGTTCAATTTGTTTATTGTTTTCTCTTGTACTTTTAGTGTCGTGTGTAAAAATGTTTTGCCTTAATTCTAGATCATTGCTATGGTCTGAATGTTAGTGCCTCCCAAAGTTGATATGTTGAAATCCTGACAACCAGAGTGATGATTTTAGAAGGTGGGGTGGTCTTTGGGAGGTGATGAGATAATTAAAACAGAGTCCTCAAGAATGGAATTAGTGTGTTTATAAAAGAGAAAAGAGAGCCTAGAAAACTAGCTTGTCTCTTCTGACATGTGATGTTATAGTAAAAGTATAACTGTCCATTAACCTGTAAGACCCTCACTAGACACTGAGTTTGCCAGCACCTTAATCTTGGTTTTTCAAGGCTCCAAAAGGAAATCATTAAATTTTTTGGAAATTTTAAAATAACTTTCTGTTTATTTGTAACTACCCCATTATGATATTTTGGTATAGCAGTTCAAATGGACTAAAACAGATAATTGGTACTGAGAAGTGGGGATGCTCCTGTAACAAATACCTAAAAATATGGAAGCAGCTTTGGAACTGGGTAATGGGTAGAGGCTTGAAGCATTTTGAGGTACATTCTAGAAAAAGATTGCATTGCAGTGAACAGAATATTAAAGAAAATTTTGAGAAGAAATAGAAGAGAGGTGTAGAGAGAACCTCAGCCTTCTTAGAGAACATCTAAGTGGTCATGAATATGTTGGTAGAAATATAGATGGCAAAGGCCATTCTGATGAGGTCTTAGACAGAAATGAGGAATATAATATTGGACAATTGGGAAAAGGTCATCCTTATTATAAAGTGACAAAGAACTTGGCTTAATTATGTTTATGTCCTAACCATGTGTAGAAGACAGAACTTTGAGCAATAAAATTGGATATTTGGCTGTGATAATTTTAAGCAAAGAGTTTAAGAAGCAGCATTTTTTTTTAATTGAGTGCTTATAGTAAAATACAAGAAGGGAGATGACTTAATAATGACATAGTTAATCAAAACGGAAGCAAAATGTAAAAATTTGGAAAATTAGCCTACCCATACTGAAGAAAATGAGACAGCTTTTTGGGAGAGAACACAAATGGTGTGACCAAACTTAATGAGTTTAGTATGGATCGACCATCCCAACAAAAGCTAGGTGATATTCATGTAGACAATGGGGAGATTTGTCAATCATCTAAACAGAGGCCAGGACATATTATCCAAGACAATGGAAGAATGACCCTAAAGCCATTTTGGAGGTAATCAAGGCTGTCCCCCTTATTACAGTCCCAGAGTACAAGGGTATGGGAGGCAAAACTATTTCAAAGAAGGAGCCACCACTGATGGTGTCACCTCATGTGGCAGACTTGCTCCCCACATTCAGTCACAGCACTCTGCAGCCACCCCAGGTGCAGCTCCAGTAAGCCAGCTGCAGTGTACATTGTGCTTAGCAAAGCTGTGAGGGTATAGCTACCTCTGTCTAGATTTCAAAGGATGCCCCAGGCAGAGCACTGCTGTTGGGAAGAGCCACCACAGAGACTCCCCACTAGGACAGTGCAGATCCATGGGAGTAGTGCCAACTCCACAATCCCATACAGAGCCAAGAGACTGTGATTACAGCTTGAGAGCACTGCAGGCATCTAACTTCAACCAGTGACAGTTGCAGTATGGGTAGCACCCAGCAAAGCCATGGAGTCAAGCCTGCCCACATTTGGAGGGTGAGATTTCTACACCAGTGGACCTAGAAGGCAGAGCGTCAAAGAAGATTATTCTTGAGCCTTAAGTTTTAATGTTTGCTCTCTTGGATTTTGGACTTAAGATCTGTGACTCTTTTCTTCTTTCTTGAATATTCCCTTGGGAATGAGAAGGTTTGTCCCATTCCTGCCTCACTATTGTATTTTGGATGCTTATAACTTGTTTGATTTTACAGGCTCACCGCTGGAGGAGAATTTCTCTTAGAATTAATTAACCTTGGGTCTCACCGATATTTTATTTAGATAACACCTCAGACTTTAGACTTGAATTGATGCTTGAATGAGTTAAGACTTTGTGGGCTATTGGGATGGAATAAATGTATTTTGCATGCAAGAAAGATGTAAGTTTTGGGAGAACAGTGTGGAATGCTATGGCCTGTGTTTGTATCCCTCCAAGGATATTTTGAAATCCTAATGCCCGAGGAGATGGTATTAGGAGGTAGGACTTTTGGAAAGAGAGTAGGTCATAAGAACAGAGTCCTCATTAATAGGATTAGTGTCATTATAAGAGAAATTCCAGAGAACAAATTTGACCTTTTGCCATGTGAAGACACAGCAAAAACACATCTGTTTATAAGCCAGAAAGTGGATCTTCACTGGACACTGAATCTGCCAGTGACTTCCTTTTGGACTTCCCAGCCTCCAGAACTGTAAGAAATAAATTTCTGTTGTTTATAAGCCATCCAGTCTATGTTATTTTAGCAGTTTGAACTGACCAAAACACTCATGAAAATAACAAGATACACCCCTACATTTTCTCCTAAGAGTTTCATGGCTTTACCTCCTCATTTGGATTGATGATCCATTTAGGTTGATGAATTTATATTTTCTATATGGTGTGAGGAAGGGGCCCAGCTTCATTCTTTTGCATGTGGATACTCAGTGGTCCCAGAACCACTTATTGAGATGATGATTCTTTTCCCACTGAATTTCCTTAACATCTCTGTTGAAAATCAATTAACTGCAATTGTGAAGGTTTATTTCTGGACTTTCAATTTTGATCCATATGTTTATCCTCCTGACAATATTACACTATCTTAATTACTGCAGTTTTATAATAAGTTTCAAAATTGAGAGGTGTCAGTCCTCCAACCATGTTATTTTTAAAGATTGTTTTGGCAATTCTGGGTCCCTTGTGCTTCAATATTAAGTGTAGGATCAGCTTGACGGTTTCCTTAAAAAGACAGCTGGAAACCATCCTTCTCAGCAAACTATCGCAAGAACAGAAAACCAAACACTGCATGTTCTCACTCATAGGTGGGAATTGAATAATGAGAACACTTGGACACAGGAAGGGGAACATCACACACCGGGGCCTGTTGTGGGGTCGGGGGAAGGGGGAGGGATGGCATTAGGAGATATACCTAATGTAAATGACGAGTTAATGGGTGAAGCACACCAACATGGCACATGTATACATATGTAACAAACCTGCACATTGTGCACATGCACCCTAGAACATAAAGTATAATAATAAAAAATATGTATATAAAAAAGACACCTGAAATTTTGCTAGAGATTTCATTGAATCTTTTGATCAGTTTGTAGAGTATTGCCATCTTAACAATTTTGAGTCTCCTATTCATGAAGGGGTTTTTCCATTTATTTGATCTTCTTTAATTTTTTTTTGACAATGTTTAACCACTTTCAGCATATACATTTAGTATTTGCTTTGTTGAATTTATTCCTAAATATTTATTCTTTATAATGCTATTGAAATGGAATTGTATTTTTAACTTGATTTTCAGGTTGTTCATTGTTATTGTATGACATATAATTGAATTTTTAATATTGATCTTTTAAAAAAACTTTTTATTTTTTATTTTTGTGGCTACATAGTCGGTGTATGTATTTATGGGGTACATGAGATATTTTGATGGCATATAATGTGTAATAATCACATTATGGGAATGAGGTATCCATCACCTGAAGTACTTATTCTTCATGTTACAAACAATCCTACTGTACTCTTTTAGTTATTCTAAAATGCACAATTAAAATATTATTGCCTTTAGTTACTGTGTTGTGCTATCAAATACTAGATCTTATTCATTCTTTCTACCTAATTTTGTGCCCATTAACCATTCCCAGGTCCATAATCCTCCTCCCCACTACACTTCCTAGCCTCTAGCAACCATCATTCTACTCTCTATCACCATTAGTTCAATTGTTTTAACTAATTTTGCAGTGCTGTCTCAGCTCACTGCAAACTCTGCCTCCCAGATTCATGCCATTCTCCTGCCTCAGTCACCTGAGTAGCTGGGACTACAGGCACCTGCCTCCACGCCTGGCTAATTTTTTGTATTTTTTTAGTAGAGATGAGGTTTCACCTTGTTAGCCAGGATGGTCTCGATTTCCTAACCTCGTGATCCACTAGCTTCAGCCTCCCAAAGTGCTGGGATTACAGGTGTGAGCCACTGGGCCTGGCCCAATTGTTTTAACTTTTAACTCCCACAAATAAGTGAAGAACATGGGAAGCTTGTCTTTCTGTGCCTGGCTTATTTCACTTAAAATAATGTTCTCCAGTTCTATCCCTGTTGTTGCAAGTGACAGAATCTCATTCTCTTTTATGTCTAAATAGTACTCCATTGTGTATCAATATGTTTTATTTATTCATTCATCTGTTGATGGACACTTAGGTTGTTTCCAAACCTTGACTATTGTGAATAGTGCTGCAATAAACATAGGAGTGCAGATATCTCTGCGATATCTTGATTTCCTTTATTTTTGGTATATACCTAGAAATGGGATAGCTGGATTATATTGTAGCTTTTAGTTTTTCTTCAAGGACCATTGAACTGTTCTCCATAGTGGTTGTACTAATTTGCATTCTCACCAATAGTGTACAAGAGTTCCCTTTTCTCCACATCCTTGCCAGCATTTGTTATTGCCTGTTTTTTGGATAAAAGCCATTTTAACTGGGGTGAGATATCTCATTGTAGTTTTAATTTGCATTTCTCTGATGGTCAATGATGTTGAGCACTTTTGCATATATCCATTTGCCATTTGTATATCTTCTTTTGAGAAATGTCTATTCAGATTTTTTACCCATTTTGAATTGGGTTATTAGTTATTTTCTTATAGAGTTGTTTGAGCTCCACATATATTCTGGTTATTAACCGCTTGTCAGATGGGCAGTTTGAAAATATTTTCTCCTATTCTGTGGGCTGTCTCTTCACTTTGTTTATTGTTTCCTTTGCTGGGCAGAAGCTTTTTAACTTGATGTGATCCCATTTGTCATTTTTGCTTTGGTCGACAGTGCTTGTGGGGTAATAGTAATCATTTATCCTATAACCTTGCTTAACTTGATTATTACTTCTTATAGTTTTTAAATGGTTTATTTAGGATTTCAACAAGCAAAACCAAGTAATCTATAAATAGAGATAGTTTCATATCTTTTCCAATGTAGATTACTTTTATTTTCTAGTTGTATTTGTCAGGAGTTTTCTACAGAAACAAATAATACAGGATATCTGTCTGTCTATCTATCCATCTTTCTATCTATCTATCTATCTATCTATCTATCTATCTATCTATCTTCTGTCTATCTATCTATCTATCTATCTATCTTCTGTCTATCTATCTATCTTTATAAATAAAGAGGTATATTGTTAAGTCATTGGCTTATGTGATTATGGAGACAGACAGATCCTAATATCTACAGTTGGCAAGATGGAGACACAGGGGAGTCACTTGCGAATTTGCAGTATGAGTTTGAAGGTCTGAGAACCAGGATTGTTGATGGTATAGTACATTCCAAAGGCCAGCAGTCTCCAAACCCAGAAAGAAGCTGATGTTTCAGTCTGGAGTCCAAAGGCAGTGAAAAAGCAATGTTCCATCTCGTAGGCAGTTATGCAAGAAGAGTTCACTCTTAGTCAGACTTTTTGTTTGATTTAGGCCTTCAACTGATTGGATGACACCCACCCACATAAGGAGGGAAATCTGCTTTATTTGGCCTACAAATTTAAATGTATTTGGTCTACTCATCTCCTCGGTCTACTTTATTCAGTCGACTAATTTAAATGTTAATCTCGTTAAACAATCTCACAGACACACCCAGAATAATATTTGATCAAATATCTGGGCACCCCATGGCCCAGTCAAGTGGATACATAAAACTAACCATCATAAACTACCATTTGTCAACTGCACCTGTGATTTTGTGATATAATAAGAAGTTAATAGTTGCTTTCTATCCCTGATTCCTGGGTAGTTCTCCTAAACACCTTGTAATTTCTGAAGTGATTTTCCTGGTTGCCAGGAGAATCAAATATGTGATAAAAAGGTTGAAATTTTCAGCCCTACCCTCTAACCTCTAAGTAGGGGAGAGAAGCTGCAAATTGACTTAATCACAAATGACCAATGATTTAATAAATCATGCCTATGTAATGAACTTCTCATAAAATCCCAAAGGCTGGAATTCAGAGAGCATCCAGGTTGGTGAACACGTGGAGGCGCTTAGAGAGTTGTGTTCCTAAAAACAGTGTGGAAGCTCCACAATCTGCCCCCGTACCTCACCCTAATTGTTTCTTCTATCTGACTGTTTCTGAATTTTATCCTTTTATAATAAACTGGTAACCTAGTAAGTAAATTTTTCCCCAAATTCTGTATTTCTACCAAATTATTAAAACTGAGTATGGGGCATGGGAACCCCTGTTCTATAGCCAAGTTGTACAGTTGTTGTGGGTAACCCAAGGAGACACTGCTTGCAATTGGCATCTGAGATGATAGGAAGTAGTATAGTGGAACTGAGCCCTTAACCTGGGGATACGATGCTAACTCCAAGTAGATAGTCGCAGAATTGCATTTAATCAGATGACATCCAGTTGGTGTTTGTTGGATAATTAAATTGATTTGTTGTGGAAAATAAAACCACACACACACACACACACACACACACCCCATGACAGGAGTGAAGTACTGAGAGTGTTGGGAATGTATAGAAGAAAACCAGAGCTTTCCCTTTTCAGCACTCATATGTATCACCTCATTTTAAACCATGCTTAATCTCCAAATAAAGACAATAACAAGGTCATAATTCCATTTAACATGATACTACTGTCCTGCATACAACTGTACATTCACTAACCCCTTTTCCAGAGGATACGGTAAAGTCCTTGAGTGATGATTACTCTTCTTTATATCCTGTAATTTTACTACGATGTAAAATTAACATTATCTGAATACTATGATATAAACTCAGTGTATCTTATGTTACATGATAAAAGAGTAAGAAAGGAAAGAAAGCAAAGACATTTGTTTTAAAATCATGATAAGTTATGTCCTCATTTTTATAATTGGTCTTGTGGTTGTAGCTGAAATTTGTAACTACCTTCTTCCATACCCATTCCCTTTGCCTTTCAGCAAGCACCTCAACTGGTCATGGTTCTTTTCCTGGTGGGATGATCCAAACCTTCATTCCTGAAGGGTCTGGACCATTAGTAATACTATCTCATTTGGATTGTTGTAGTTTTCCATTGACTTTAATCACAGGACATGGTTATAATAAGATATCCCTAATGAATCTCCTACATGCTGGACACACTCTTTCTTACCTCCATTGTGGAGTAGTAGTCCAATTTCTTCTGGTAGTTAGGATCAATCACCCCAGACAGCAAGGTAACTCTCTTCTTTGCCTGCTGGTTTAGAGGCATGAGGAGCCCCAAAGTGGCTGGGCAGCAGTCTTAACATCCAGTTTCGTTGGTCTGTGTCTTTTTTTAGGCCAGTACCATGTTGTTTTGGTAACTATAGCTTTGTGGCATAATTTGAATTCAGGCAGTGTGATTCCTCCAGTTTTGTTCTTTTTGCTTTGGATGGCTTTGGCTATTCTGAGTTTTTTGTGGTTCCATATAAATTTTAGGATGATTTTTTTCTATTTCTGTGAAGAAGGTCATTCATATTTTGATAGGGATTACATTGAATCTGTAGAGTGCTTTGGGTAATATGGGCTTTTTAACAATATTGAGTCTTCCAATCCATGAACATGGAATTTTCTTTTTTTTTTTTTGGGTGCCCTCTTCAATTTCCTTCATCAGTGTTTCATTCTTTTCATTTTGGAGATCTTTCATTTCTTCGGTTAAGTGAATTCCTAGGTATTTAATTTTTTGTGTGGCTATTGTAAATGGATTTACTTTTTTATTTCTTTTTCACATTGTTCAACGTCGGCATATAGAACTACTACTGACTTTTTAATGTTGATTTTGTATACTGGAACTTTACTGAATTTGTTTATCAATTATAATAGTGTTCTTATGGAGTCTAGGTTTTTCCAAATATAAGATCTTATCGCCAGCAAACAAGGATAATTTGATTTCTTTCTTTCCAATGTGGATGCCCTTCATATATTTTTCTTGTCTGATTGCTCTAGCTAGGACTTTTAGTACTATGTCAAATAACAATGGTGACAGTGAGCATCTTGTTGTGTTCCAGGTCTTTGAGAAAAGGCTTTCAGTTTTTCCTCATTCAGTATGATACTAGCTGTGAGTCTGTCATAAATGGTTTTATTATGTTATGTTCCTGTTGTACCCAATTATTTAATGCTTTTTTTAAATCATGAAGGGATGTTTTGAATTTTACCGAATGCTTTTTCAACATCAACTGAAATGACATATGGTTTTTATCATGCATTCTGTTGATATAATGTATCATGTTGATTGATTTGCATAGGTTGAACCATTCTTACATCCAAGAGATAAAAATCCCACTTGGTCATGATGAATGATCTTTCTAAAATATTGTTGAATTTGGTTTGTTAGTATTTTGTTGAGGATTTTTGCATCAATATTCATCAGAGATTTTGGCCTGTAGTTTTCTTCTTGTGTGTCTTTGTCTGGTTTTTGTATCAGGGTAACACTGGCTTGTAGAATGAGTTTGAAAGTGGTCCCTACTCCTCTATTTTCTGGAATAGTTTGAGTAGAATTAGTATTAGTCCTTCTTTAAATGTCTGGTAGAATTCAGAAGTGCAGCCATCAGGTCTCAAGCTTTTCTTTACTGGAAGACTTTTTACCATGTCTTCAATCTCATTATTTGTTATTGGTCTCTTCAGGTTTTGGAAATCTTCCTGATTCAATCTTAGTAAGTTGTATGTATCTAGGAATTTGTTAATTTCTTCTTGATTTTCCAATTCATTGGCATGTAGTTGCTCATAGTAGTCACTAATAATCCTTTGAATTTTTGCGATATCCGTTGTAATGTCTCCTTTTTCATTTCTGACTTTATTTGGATTTCCTCTCTTTTTCTCTTAGACTGGCTAAATATTTGTCAATTTTGTTTAACTTTTCAAAAAACAAACTTTTTATTTGATTGTGCTTTTGTATTTTTTTCATTTCAATTTCATTTATTTCTGCTTTGATCTTCATTATTTCTTTTCTTTTGCTAATTTGAGGTTTGGTTTGCTCTTGCTTTTCTAATTCTTTAAAATGTATTGTTAGATTGTTTATTTGAAGTTATTTTTCTTTTTTGATGTAGGCGCTTATAGCTATAAGCTTCCTTCTGAGTATTGTTTTTGCTGTAGCACATAGATGTGGGTATGTTGTGTTTTCATTATCATTTTTTTCATGAAATTTTTCAATTTTCCTCTTACTTTCTTCATTGACCCACTGGTCATTCAGGAGCATACTGTTTTACTTCCATGTATTTGTACAGTTACCAAATTTTCTCTTGTTATTGATTTCTAGTTTTATTTCATTGTGGTCAGAAAAGATGCTTGACATTATTTCATTTTTTCTCAACGTTTTAAGATTTATTTGTGGCCTAACATATGGCCTACCATTGAGAATAATCCATGCACTGAGAAAAAGAATGTATATTCTGCAGCTCTTGGATGAAATGTTCTGTAAATATCTACTAGATCCATTTGGTCTGTAGTGCAGATTAAGTCTGATGTTTCTTGTTGATTTTCTGTCTGGAAGATCTGTCCAATGCTGAAAGTGGAGTGTTGAAGTCTCCAGCTATTATTGCATGAGGGCCCATCTGATTCTTCAGCTGTAATAATGTTTCCTTTATATATCAAAGTACTCCAGTGTTGGGTGCATATGTATTTAAAATTGTTATTTCCTCTTGCTGAATTGACCCCTTATCCTTATATGTCTCTTCTTATAGATTTTACCTTTTTTGTCTCTTCTTATAGTTTTTGCCTGGAAATCTATTTTTTTCTGATATAAGCATAGCAACTCCTGCTCTTTTTTTGGTTTCCAATGGCACGGAATATCTTTTTCTATCCTTTTATTTTCAGTGTATATGTGTCTTTCTGGATGAAGTGTGTTTCCTGTAGGCAATAGATCAATGGGTCTTGTTTTTTCATCCATTCAGTCAGTCAATGTCTTTCTATTGGAGAGTATAGTCTATTTACATTCAACGTTATTATTGATGAGTAAAGACTTGCTCCTGCCATTTTGTTATTTGTTCTCTGGTTGTTTTGTAATCTTCTTTTTCCTTTTTTTTTCCTTCTTGTCTTCCTCTAGCAAAGGTAATTTTTCTTTGATGGTATGATTGATTTTCTTACTTTTTATTTTTTGCATATCCATCGTATGTTTTTTGGGTTTGAGGTTACCATGAGGTTTGCAAATACTGTATAAAATACTCATTATTTTAACCTGATGGCAACTTAACACTATTTCCATAAACAAACGAAAAGAAAACTAAAAAACAACAACAACAACAACAACAAAAACTCTATGCCTTAACTTTATTTCCTCACCTTTTAAATTGTTGTTTCTATTTACATCCCATTGTACTGACTTTGCCTTGAAATGTTGTTGTAGTTACTATTTTTGAATGGTTCACTTTTTAGTCTTTCCACTTAGGATAAGAATAGTTTACACACCACAGTTACACTGTTAGAATATACTGTGTTCTTCTGTGTACTTACTGTTACCAGTGAGTTTTCTATCTTCAGGTGATTATTTATTGCTCGTTAATGTCCTTTTCTTTCTGATTGAAGGGCTCCCTTTAGCATTTCTTGTAGAACGGGTCCGGTATTGATGAAATCCCTCTGCTTTTGCTTGCCTGGGAAAGTCTTTATTTCTCTTTTATGTTTGAAGCATAATTTCACTGGGCATACTTTTCTACAGTAAAAGTTTTCTTCCTTCAACACTTTGAATATGTCATGCCACTCTCCTGTTCTGTAAGGTTTCCACTGAAAAATCTGCTGCCAGGCACATTGGAGCTCCATTGTATGTTATTTCTTTCTTTTCTCTTGTTGCTTCTAGAATCCTTTCTTTATCTTTGACTTTTGGGAGTTTGATTATTAAATTCCTTCAGGTAATTTTCTTTCAGTTAAATCTGCTTGGTGTTCTATAACCTTTTTGTACTTAGATATTTATATCTTTCTTTAGATTTGGAAAGTTCTGTTATTAACCCTTTCAATAAACTTTCTAGCCCTATCTCTTTCTCTTTCTTCTCTTTAAGGTGAATAACTCTTAGATTTGCCCTTTTGAGACTATTTTCTAGATCCTATAGGCATGCTTCATTTAAAAAAAATTTTTTTTCTTTTGTCTCCTCTGACTGTGCCTTTTCAATTAGCCTGTCTTCAGGCTCACTAATTCTTTCTTCTACTGATCAGTTCTGCTATAAAAGGACTCTGAGGCATTCTTCAGTATGTCATTTTCATTTTTTAGCTCTAGAATTTGTGATTAATTATTTTTAATTATTTTATTTTAATCTCTTGTTAACTTCATCTGATAGAATTCTGAATTCCTTTTCTGTGTTATCTTGAATTTATTTGAGTTTCCTCAACACAGTTATTTTGAATTCTCTGACTGAAAGGTCATATATCTGTTTCTCCAGGATTGGTCCCTGGTGGCTTATTTAGTTTAATTGGTGATATCATATTTTTCCTGGATGGTGTTGATGCTAGTAGATGTTCTTCAGTGATTGGACATTGAAGGGTTAGGTATTTATTGTACTCTTCACTGTCTGTGATTATTTGTAGCCATCATTCTTGAGAAAGCTTTTCAGATATTTGAAGGCACTTTGATGTTGTAATCTAAGCTATTTCTTCTTTAGGGGGCATCACAGTAGTACTGTGGTTCTTACAGACTCATAGAAGTACTGCCTTGAAGGTCTTAGACAAAATCCATGAGAATTCTCTAGTTTACCAAATACAGACTATTGTTCCCTTCCCTAACTTTCTCCCAAACATAAAGAATCTCTCTCTGATCCACCTAAGACTGAGGTTGGAATGACACAAACACCCCTGTGACCACCACCACTATGACTGCATTGGGTCAGACTTGAAGCCAGCCCAGGGCTGGGCCTTGCCTAAGGCCTGTTGTAATCACTCTTTGGCTACTGCTTATGTTGATTCAAGGCCCTGGGGCTCTAAAATCAGAAGCTGACAAAGCTAGCCAGACCTGTGTCTTTCAATTCAGTTTGGCAAGGTCCCCCAAGACCCAGGTGGGTCTAGAAGTGTTGTCCAAGAGTCAGACTAGAGTCAAAACCTGGTATTTTGGTATTGTATTGTACCAATTTTATTGTATTGTGGGTTAGGTGGCACTCAAACCACACAACATAGTCCTTCTCACTCTTCCTTCCCCTTTTCAAAATCAGAACAGCCTCACCCTGTAGCCCGCCTCCCCCACCACAGGCCATAAATAGTATTGCCAGACTACTACTGATTTTCCATTAACGCCCAAGATCTCTTAAATCAGCTTGTCACGAATGCTGCCTGGCCTGAGACTCACCCTTCAGGACAGTGGGCTTCCCTCTGACTCAGGGCAGGTCCAGAAATGCCATCCAAGAGTCAAGTTCTGGAATCAGAGATCCCGAGAGCCCACTTGGTGCTCTACCCCACTGTGAGCAAGCTAGTATCTGAAGCCAGCAAGTCTCAGAGGTTCACCCAAGACCCTTGATGTAGTACCTGTGTATTGCCACTGGTTTTTCAGGGCCTAAGTTAGCAGGTGATGAAAGCTGCCAGCACTGTTTCTTTCCTTCAAGACAGCAGGCTCTTTTCTGGTCCAGGGTGTGTCTGGGAGCTAGGGCCTGGAACAGGGGCCTCTCGACTCTGTTCAGTGTCCTATCCTGCCGTGGCTGGGCTGGTATCCAAGAAGCAGGATGAAGTTCTCCCCACTCTCCCTTCTCCTCTCCTCAAGTGGAAGGAAGTGGTCTCTTTTGAAGTTTCAGGCTATACAGCTTGGAGCTAGGGGAGGGGTGATGCCAGCACTCCCTTGGCTTCCCCAGCTGGTATTTCAGTATGTTGTGTGCCGCACCCCACCCACTCCTACAGTACCCTGTCTCTGGGCCTAACTCAGCTTGAGGACTTGCCTATGAGTGCAGTTCTTATGGCCTAGACTGCCTTTCAAGTTTACTTGCAGACACAGAGTGCTATAGCTCATCATGGTGAGTTTTGAGGGAACTCAATTTCAGACCACTATGATCATCAATTTCCCTCTGGCTAGGGCTGGTTTAAATGCTCCCTCTGTGGGTGAGCATCAGCTGAATTTGATCCAGTTTTCCTTCCTGCTCTAACGGGACAGTACTGAGTTCAATGCCTCACAATTGCTGTGCTCACCCTCCCCCAGCACCCAGAGATGCTCACCACACCACACCGCTGCTGCCAGGGGTGGGAGAGGGTAGGCATCAGCAATTCAAGGCTGTTATTTTTTTAATCTCTTCAGTGCTTCTTTCAGCAATGCGAAGTTAAAACCAGGTACTGTGAGTGCTCACCTGATTTTTGGTTTGTACGAAGGTGTTTTTTTTCTGAGTAGATAGTTGTTAACTTGGTGTCCTTGTGGCAGAGGATGATCAGTGGAGCTTTCTCTTCTTCCACCTTGCTCCGCCTTCCAAGCTCTTTTTTAAATCATGGTTTGCCTTTGCAGAGAGGGAGGGGGATTTGAGTGGCCAAAGGCAACTTTAGCTTTTATTCATAAGATGCATCAAAAAATTATCTCTAAAATTATTATAAAAAGAGAATACATTCATGTTTTCCTGGTTTATAAAGAATTTAAAATTTTTAAAATTTCTTTTGCCAAATACACCAATTCAAGCATTGTGTTTCCTAAGTACAATACTTAATTGTTCTAGCTTATTCTTTCAACTGTTGTCTCTATAAACATTCTAGTGTCTCTCGAGGCACTTTACTTCTCCCTAATACTTCTCTGTGCAGCTTAGATGTCCCGGTTCTTCATTTCAATTATTCTAATACTCAAACCCCGTTTCTTCTTTTGCTTGTGCCTCTAATGCCTCCAATCTTACAACTATTCATTTTCCCAATATTCACACCTGAGTAGCTGAGTGCTCATGGAAGAGAGAATCACTGAACCTGACAAGTCGTTACCAGTATAACTTTATAGTCACCCACTTCGACTGGGTCCTCACTGATGCTCAGTTATTCTACTGTATTTCTTTGTTCAGCTCTTGTTATTACTCCCTGCAATGACTGTTTCAAATGTCTTCTGAAACTTGCTTGCCCAGCCTCCCTTCTTACTCTCAGCAGGTGACTTTATCTTCTACTTTATAAAGAAAATAGAAGCTCCAGTTTTCAAACATAAAGACCCAGTAACGTCTGCCTACATGCAATCCTCCTTTCTTCTTTTTTTAATGGAATCCTTGTCCCACTTTTGAAAACCTGGACTTTGTCAATTCTGCATATGACATCTGGAAATTTCGGGCCTATTTTGGGACTGCAGGAAGATTTATCCTGAAAACAAAACCAGCATGATGAATGCAGCAGACCAGAAATGGGAAAATATCTGAATTTTCAATGACAGTATTAAGTATTTTATTAAGTATATTTGGAGGTGACCTTATCAGACATGTCACAGTTTTGTATGAAGGATGAAATGATAAGTATCTTCGTTATTTAAGTTATTTGAATTATCCCTTTTTCTTGGTATTTACATGCCAAAGAACTCTACATTCTGAAAAATAAATACTAAATGCAAAGATATTTGGAAGTGGCTACATAAGAGATCCACTCCTAGTATACTCCTACTCAGATGTGTAGCCCTTTGGGAACCCAGCTTATTGTGACAGGTGACATGAGGTGCTCCTATTAGACCCTCACATTACACAGGACACGGACTCTTTTGTCCACTTCGATGAGGCTGAAAACTCTAAAAGTCTATATTTCTGGATTGCCAAATACTTTCAAAACAAAAGTACATTTCATATGTTTTGAATACTTAATTCAACTTTTTTTCTGATACAGCGGTTGATCTGAAATACCTAATCTATTGCTGGAAACAGATACTATTATAGTTTTTAAAATTATAATAAGCTTTACTTGGCTGTAGTTTACATTGAATATATTTCACCAACTTTATTATTACCATTATTATTTGAAATGGAGTCTTGCTCTGTCATCCAGGTTGGAGTGCAGTGTCATGATCTCAGCTCACTGCAACCTCCACCTCCCATGCAAAAGTGATCCTCCCACCTCAGCCTCCAGAGTAGCTAAGATTACAGGTGTGCACCACCATGCCTGGCTAATATTTTTTGTAGTTTTAGTAGAGATGGGGTTTCACCATGTTGGCCAGCCTGGTCTTGAACTCTTGACCTCAGGTAATCGCCTGCCTTGGCCTCCCAAAGTGCTGGGATTACAGGCATGAGTCACCGCACCTGGCTATATTTCACCAACCTTAAATGTGTAATTTGATGAATTTTAATGATTTTATACAGTTATGTAACCATGACCAAAATTATGCTTTAGAATATTTCCATCAGTCAAAAAGTTTATTGGGAGTATTTGTCATATAAAAACCTGAATTCACTAAGTTTAAATTAAAATCATAATACATTTTTCGTATGTACATAATCTTTACGTTTACTGTATTTATAGACAATCTCTAAATAAATATTTCCTTTTACCCTCTTCTACATTATGTAAAAATTGTAGTATATTTTTGACTATATAAGCAAGGAAAGGAAAAGGACTTGTGTGAAGCCGAGCATTTTGAGACAACTGATAAAGTTAAGTCCCTTAAATGAATGCATGAGCAGATGGTTGTGTTAACTTAAAAAGAAGGTGCCTTTTGAGAGAGGAAGAGGACCAACATTATTGCAAGCTGACTGTGGTAGGCACTTACATATATCATCCCATTTTGTACTCACAAATAACTCATAACATTGATTTTTTTTTTAAAGCCACTATACCAATTAGTATGTAGGAGCTCAAAAGAAATATGCAAATTATCCCAGCTCACAGGGTTAGTAAGCAGTAAAACTGAGGTATGAAAACAGATTTAATTACAAAGTGCTTTCTTTCTATTTCATATGATCATCCTGTGTATTGGAAGTAAAACAGACAATAAGTTCTTTGAAGATAGAAACTCTGCCCAAGGCACCATTGGGTTTGTGTGTGTGTGTGTGTGTGTGTGTGTGTTAAGTGGGGGGCATCCATGTGAGGTCTGATAGGATTTCTTGCAGGAGGTAACATCTAAGCTGAAACTTATCAGGAAAATACGGACACTCGCTGTGAGGAAAGTGAGCGGTAAAGGTGAGAAGTGAGTTCTAGGAAGAAGGAATTAGATGTATAAAGGCACAGAAATAAAGAGAAGCATTCTTCAGGAATTTAGCAAGAAGGGAATTGTGGGAGAAGAATTTAGAAAGGCAGATAACATGTTGGTCATTTAACAACAGATATCCCACCCAGAAGTATGTCTTGGATAGGATGGATCTGTTAGAATTGCATGTGGGTGCATATTGACCATAGTGGCTGCATAATGTCCGGAATAACTTTAACAAGTAAGGAGTTATTATTATTGTTGTTGTTATTTTAGACAACGAGAAGTCAGGCATTCCCAATATTAGGTAGCTGGTCAAGGTTGGATGATTCTTCTAGCTGCAGGCTTGGCCATCCTTACTTAACATGTGACTTCTGTTCTTCAGGTTTTATGATGACTGCTTTACCTTTATATATTGAATCTGCATTTTAGTTAGGAAGAAGTAGGAAAGGCAAAGAGTAAAATGTAAATATCATCAATCTGTCCTTTCTCTTCAAAATCAGGGAAAGACATTGTGTTTTTGGAAGCATGAATAAGTGTTTTTGGAAGCACTTATATCTTATTAAGTACATCTGTGTCATAAGGTCATCCTAGCTGCAGAGGAGTCTGGAAAATTCAGTTGTTGTTTTGTTTTTGTTTTTTGTTTGTTTTCTTACTTTTAATTAGGCAGTCTGGATTTGTTAGTAAGATCTTGAATAAATATCCAATAATATTCACAGTACCCAACATAAGAACTCTTTAATAAATAACTGTTAAAAAGTTCTTCAGAGAATACTTCCTAAATGTTACTTTCAGAAAAATATGGAAAAGGTGAAATCCATAATAGGAAAGTAGACCTTCTTCAAGGTCACTTTTGGGTGTCTGGGGTGCCCTCAGCATAAACCATGAGGTATCATAGCAAACTCACCCCTTGATAATTTGTGTCACTGGATAGTAAGAAATAATACTCCATGACAAGCAATTCAACCAGAAAGATGGATTTTCTACCTTAATTGAGTTTCAAATTCCTGATGGGAAGTGTCTGATATACTATGTGTCACAACTTGCAGATAGTATAGGCGATCTATACTGGCAACTAGAGTGATAGGCAATAGGGATTCATTCATTAATTCATTAAGCATTTTCTAAGTGGATGCCTTTTGGTATGTTAGATCATGGCTGGGGCAATAGTGTACTATTTTCTACAATTACTCTCCCCTCGCCCCTGTAGTCATATTTTTTGGCTACTCCTTTTAATTTTTCTTAAAAAATTTTGGTCTGTTTCATTAGTATGCATGACCTGTATTGCAATGTTATTCAACCTTCTTATTCTACTAACTCCTATCTCTGTTTCCTTCATGACAGATTATATTCGATTGGATTTTGTGGACTCTGAGCTCCTGATTATTCTCTTATCTCTCTGAGTGCTCCTCTTTACTCTTTGTAAGACTTTTCTTCCTCAACCTCTCCTTAAATGTCAGTGCTACTCAGAATTTTGTCTTTTACCTCCTTTTCTCTGCACAAACTCTCCCTCAGTTATATCATCCACTTAAAGGGTTTCAATTGTTTCTATAAATCAACAACTGTTAAATGTATACTTTGATTTTTTTTTTTTCTTTTAATCTTCAGATTAATACCTCTAACTCTCTGCAGGTCACCTCCCCTTTCAGAATCATTGATCTTAACATTTTCCAAGTTAAATTCAGAGATACTTGCAGATCTATGGTTGTATGGATCCAGCAGTTCCTACACAATAATCCCTTCCTCTTATTGCTGTAGTCCCTTCCCCTACTTTCTGCAATGATCCTTTTGAATAAAGTTTCTCCTTACTAAATCAGAATTTATCTTTTATTTGATAATTAATGGTTCCGTGCCTTCAAGGAAGTGCTGACCACCCCTTGGATCCCACTGTCTTCATCCAAGTATCCATGCTGGTTCTGGAAGCCCTTGTGTCCTTTCCTGGTGGGAGAAATCAGGATCCATGGTGATGCATCACAACTCCTCATCTAATCCAGTGCTCAGGACACTTGTCGGTTGTAGCATCAAACTAAGAAGTTACTTTTCTTCTTTGTGGCAAAGAGATTTTCCTTCACCCCCTTCTGTGTAGCCTCTTCTGTGTATTGAGGAATTCCTAATCTGGGGATTACAGATGACAATTTCCTTAGCTTCCAGAACCTCAGAGATTGTGTGGTGGGGTTCCCTTTTCCCTTGGCTCTCTGACTTTGTCTTAACTATATGATAATTCAACGAGTAACTCTCATTATGACTACTTCTTTCCTCTTCTTCTCTGTTGACTACATGTGACAACATGCTTCACCCTATGGCACTGACTCAGTTTAATATCCTCAGAAACAGTCACATTTTACCAAAAGCAGTTTAGAACATAATGATCTCTTTGCAAAACTTGAGAACTTCCCAAATTGGCTCATCTGACATCTTGAGAGCTCCCCCTTTCCATCATTCCTGTTACCCTTTCTTCCTTTCACTACATCAGACCTTAATTATTTCTAATATTCCCAGAAATTAATGAAAGTAAGCTTATTTTGCAAAACTTGATCTCAACAGTAGTTATGTTTGTATGTAATATATCACATCAAAGTTTCTAAGGTCTTTCATGAATTTAAAACCGTAGACTTATGTAAATTAATTATGCAAGTTATGCAGGTTGTGTTTTTGTTAAGAAACAAGAAGAGTAATTTTGATCTAAAGTAAAATGACTAGTCATTCCAGGATGAGAAAGAGGGAAGTATAGCACAAAATGCGAATGGATATGAAAGGTTGTAGGAGGTTTGCAGAAAAAAATAAATAAAAATAAGGAATTTTATTTCTTGTACAAAGCTAAAATTTGATGGGTTTATTTATAGGATTTGTTAAAGAAGATTTAGTATTAAACTTCATACTGATAGAAAACTACAATTTGGTTTTCTCTTCACTTAAAAATGACAACAGTTTTTCTTCAATTAGTGTTCTGCTCTTTATAAGAGATTGTAAATAGTTTTTATTAACTTGCTGAGTAAGAAAAGATTCTGCATCCTATCAGAAAAATTTCCTGAGCTTATGTTGACGTTAATTCATTATTTCCCTCCCCAAGCATGATTTTCCGCTTGTTTCCCTATTACAGCAAATGGCATGACTATCAAACTAATCAGCCAAGTCAGAAACCTAGATGTAAATGCTCCGTCTCCCTTCTCATCCCCATCATCTAATATGCCAAAAGATTCAATTGATTCTCTCTTTAAAAGTATTTTGAGACTGTCCAAAAATACACATTTCAGTATAATCAGCACATTCTATCCCTGCAGTGAAGCAACAGAGGAACGGAAGAACCCAAGTCATAAGATGCAACTGCATTGATTTGCCATAAGACATCACTCTCACAGGGGTGGAAGACTGCAGTGTGTACTTGTTCATGTTGGCAGACCAACTTGGGTATCAGAAAGTGATATTTTACAATGAATAAAGGAAGTTAGAGGAACAATTTGTTCAATAGTATTAGGCTAAGTAAGAAACTGGGACATAATACAGCTATGATAAAGTGAGAGTGGTCTTTTGATGCAAATGGAAAGATTTGAAGTAACTGACTATAATTTCACACATTTATCTCAACAATAGGGATGGCATGCCACTGAAATGTAAAATACTTGGGGTTCAGGGGCTGAGACTCTCCATTCCCTAAATGTTACTTAGATGGTCATAGATTATGCTTGCTTCTCTTACTCTGATTTTTTAAAAAACCTATCTGACCCATCTTCTCTGACCAATATGTAACACTCCTGACATGGAGGACATTTCTGATGTTTTCAGTGGACAGTAAATTGTGAAACTTACAGTTCAATTCTGTTTATCTCATTTCTGAATAATTAACATTTTTAATTTAAAAATTTAAGTTCAAAACGTAATGTTCATTTGAATTCTCACATTATATTTATCTAGGTACCAACACATAATAAATTTGAATTACTCATGAGAAATTAATTTATTCCTTTTTCCATATTTTTTAAATTTGAAACTCGAAAAGTCCTATATTATGTAAGAACTAAAGTGAGACATTTTTATTTTCCAAAGATAAGTATTAAGGCAAAATTATGTGTCAAGTGATGATCCTTCTTCCTTTCCCACTCACCAAAGCTATTATTTCATGCCTTTTATTTTCTTCTTAAATTTCTAATGCTGACAGCCTATCCTTTTCCTTGCCTAAAAAAGTCTGTAATTGCTATCACATTTCAAGAAAAAAATTTGAAACTATCTGATGGGAACTTAATCATCTTCCACAGCAGATGTGTTGATGCCAACCTTCTTCCCTTGTTAAAAGGAAATACATTTCCTTCCTCTTACGAAAGACTAGTCTCTTGTACCATGCTCCTGCTCTCAAGCCCTCTCATTGTCTTGCTGGCGTTCTCATGGCATAAATTTGCTAGGTTTGACATAAATATCACAGACTAGGTTACTGAAACAATGAAAATTTATTTCCTCACAGTTCTGGAGGGTAGAAATTGGAAATCAATGTGTTGGCAGGGTTGATTTCATTCTGAGGCTTCTCCCCTTTGCTTGTAGATGGTCATCTTTGTCTTATCCCTTTGTCTTATCACATAGTCTTATCACATAGTCTTTCCTCTAAGCCTGTGTCTGAATTTCGTCTTCTTATGAGGACACCAGTCATCTTGATTAGGCACTACCCTAAAGATCTCATGTTAATTTAATTACCTGTTTAAAAACTTCATATTCAAATATGATATATTCTGAGGGTTAAGACTGGGGGTTAAAACTTCAACTTACAGGCTGGGCATGGTGGTTCATGCCTGTAATCCCAGCACTTTGAGAGACCGAGGTGAGAATATCACTTGAGGTCAGGAGTTCGAGACCAGCCTGGCCAACATGGTGAAATCCTGTCTCCACTAACAATACAAAAATTAGCCGGGCATGGTTGGGGGGAACCTGTAATCCCAGCTACTTGGGAGTCTGAGGTTGGAGAATCACTGAAACTCAGGAGGCAGAGGTTGCAATGAGCCAAGATCACACCATTGCACTTCAGCCTGGGCATGTTGCCATTTTAAGATGGAGCAAAACTCCATCTTAAAAAAACGAGAAACAAAAAACCTTTGACTTACGCATTTGGAGAGGACACAATCCAGCACGGAGCAATCAGTTAGGGCCTTTTCTTTCTACATTATCAAGCTTATTTTTTCTTTATCTCTCACAACTGTGTCATTACCCAAAGCATAAAGCATGCTGTAGAAGTTCCTATTCTAAAAAATCACCCTTTGACTCCACACTCCACTCCAGCTATTGCTTTATTCCTTTGCTCTCATTTAAGCCATGTTAGTGGCATCTCTTATACATGCTGTGCACATCTTCTCACCACACTTTCACGTCTCCACCTTCTCCAATGTGTCTTCTGCCAATTTGATTTTATAAAATTAAACATAGTTGATGACTCCTTCAGTCTTGATACAGTTACCTACCTTGACATCCATGACATCTGCAAAGACATTTTGGTTATTCACCATCCATGCCTTCTTTTCCCCATCAAGTAGCAGATTTGAGTTGGGGTAGGATTGAGCCCACCCCAATTTTAGCATTGGGTCTTTACTGGACACCTTGCCCTTGCCCACATTGATTGGTTCAATACCAAGTATGGATCTGAGATTTATGTCAGTCAGCTCATAGCATTCACCTGATCACTCTGGTGGGAATGTTTTTTCATTGAATTTTTGTTTCCTTGAATGGGCTCTTCTTTCTCCTTTGGAAGGAAATGAGGAAGCAAGTAGTTCTGTGTTTTGCTAATATCCATCTTGTGATAAAAATGACACTATCCTGGGGAAAAGCTACCATCTGGAAGAAAACAATGATGAAAGAATTTCAGAGACAGAAACAGAATCCTGAGGGACTCATGTCTGAAGCTTTTTAAATCTCTGGACTTCTCACTGAAGACAGCTAGTAATCCCTTTTGTTGTTGGTTAGATTGAGTTAAGTTTTCCATTCCTTGGAACTGAAAGCATGTTAAATGAGTCAACACCTACTTGGCTGGTCTTCCTCCCATCTATCTCTCTCTTCATGTCTCTTTCTCTGTCACAGTATTCATCTTCTCACCTAAATATTTTAGTTTCAGTTTTCCAGGACATGGTTTTGGGCCTTATACCTTTTTTCCAAACACTGAGGTTATATGAAGTAGGGCACATAGTCCACACTGAGAGAGAGATTATGTGTGGAGCAGGCCCCAGGAGACAGTCAGGGAAGACCACAAGATGAGAGGAGGGGCTTCAGGAGACCCGCTTCTGTGAGGGACACACTATCTCACAGCAATCAATATCTTTGTCTTGTCTGTGTAAGAGGAATACAAATGAAAAGACAGCTACAAAATATTAAATTCTGGCCATATTTTATATGTCATGATACAACTTCATTTTGTTTTGAATTTTTAACAAAGAAACAACATGATAAAATATAGGTATTTTAAAAATTTTAAAAGTAAAAAATAAAAGTAAATTTAAAAAAATAGAACTTGCCCTGTGAAGACAAAACAAAACACACAAACAAAAGACAAGCAAGCAAACAAACAAACAAACAAAAATACTCTCATAGCTATGGTGAGAAGAGCTCATTGAAGAGGCAAGAGAGTGAGAGAGTCTCAAGTAGGGAGGATAGCCCAGGAAGAGATAATGGTGACATTGTTGAGGGGATGCACATGTCAGCACAATTCAAACCATTGGCCATGGCCTACAACTTCCTGAATGGTAAGAACCCTGACAACCCTTCCAATTTAACTCTGTTCCCCTTCCCCTTGCTCATTTTGCCCTAGCTACATTGCTCTTCTTTCAGTTTCTAACAATTACAGAGCTCTATCATCACCTTAAAATGTTTTCTAAGTGCAATCAATCGTGAACATCTTGTCTGAGTTAACCACTCCTCTACCCATTATCCTCTATCACTTTATCCTATTTGTTTTCTACATAGTTGTTATCACAACTGTGTAATTATTTGAGTCAGCATTTGTTTACTTATTTATTGTCTATTTCCTACTACTGAATTTGGAGAGGAGGAGTCCATGAGGAAACAGACACATCTCCTTTGCTTACCACTATATATCCAATATCTAGTAAAGTGCCTGGCAAATAGGAAATACTCATTAGATATTTACTGCATGAATGATTGACTGAGTATAATTATCTAAAGGAGTTTCTTTAATATCATTATACTGTCTTTTCAGTAGTGAATCAAAAGCAATTTCCAATCAAGTTTTGAATTCCAAATCTGTGGTTGAACAACCAAAAGTTTCAAATTTTGGCTTACAATTTAAAATTTTTAAAAAAACTCTCTCTCTATCTATATCTGTATGTATATCTATATATATCTATAGATATCTCTCTATATATCTATATATATCTATAGATATCTCTCTATATATCTATATATCTATAGATATCTCTCTATATATCTGTAGATATATCTATATATCTGTCTACGTGTGTGTGTGTGTGTGTGTGTATATATATATATATATATATAGAGAGAGAGAGAGAGAGAGAGAGAGAGGGAGAGATTGAAAGAGAAAGAGAGACAGGGTTTTACTATGTTGCCCAGGTTGGTCTTGAACTCCTGGCCTCAAGCAATCTTCCTACTTCAGCCTCCTGAATAAGATTTTGCTTATGCTTAACTTGGTTTCTGGTGCATTCATGAGACACCTTAGAAGTACATAATTTAATTACAAATACTTAATTTAATTCTTAACAGAATCTTGAAGGTCCAATGTCAAAAACTTCTCAAATTAAAATTTGGAAAGTTATATAGGCTTTGATTTTTCATTGTTAAGACGGCAAATTTAAGACTTAGAGATACCATTTTAGGTTTTATTCAAGTTGTTATGAAGGAGATAAAACATTTCAAAATATCTATATGGTAGCACTTAGTATGTTTTCTGTTGAAAGTAAAAGAAAACCCAATGAACACACAAATAATAAAGGGGAGTTAGGTCTGTTAACTCAAAAGTGTAGTAGTTCTCGTTATAAATAAACTTAACAATTCTTGATGAATTAGTCGGTCAGCCATGAAACACAGTCAATCAAATAATACATCAAATTATTAACTCTATTATGTGAACCACATTAAAATTTTTCCTGAGGAAGGCCTCCAAATCTCTGGAACCACAATGACATTTGTTACATCAGCCTCGTTTACCTTAAGTCAGCATTGTCCAGTATGTTCGACAGAGCAGCAGTTTCTCAGGAGGTCTCATGAGAAAGAGATCCACGGCCGAATGCATCTTGGGGCTGGAGTGGTTAAGCTACATGGGCTTCAGAGGTGGAGAGTCTCGCTTAGAATCCTGACTCAGTCACAGTCATATTACTTACAGTCTCTAGGTTTCATTTTCCTCCCACACAAATGAGGCCGAATAGAACTAACTTAATGGAAGAGTAAAGACTAAATGAGATAAACAGCGAAACCTGTTTCTTATGGAATGCCAACTATATGCCAGGCACTTCTCTGATAACGTTATGTGTTTTATCTCGTTTAACTCTAGCCACAGCCCTAAGGATGAGTATGTTATTATGCTCAATTTTACAGATGAGGAAATTGAGGCAAACAAATGTTAAATAACTGCCTAACATCACGCAGCTAATAAGCAGCAGAGTCAGGATTTCATTTTATTTGCAATGCCTGTTAACATACTAGCTTTAGGAAATATTACTGTTATAAATGCACGTGTGGAGGTAAAGAAGCAAAGCAAACCATCTTAGTAGTCAAGTGCTTCCAAGATATAAATCAGAGCCAGCCTCAGGGAGAGCTGAATCAAGGGTTCATAACTATCTAGGATATGACAAGAATCATATTAGCTCAATAGCCGTGACCACTGTCCTCTTGTGGGCTCTTAAAAGTGTGTATATTTGCTACCTGCTGCTTACTCAAGATGGATCTCAATTTCAAAATTTCTAAAACAGAATATCTGTTTGGGACAGTTTGCCACTTTATAATATCAAGACAGTTTCTCACTAGCTGAATCAAGAGGATGACCTTCTTTTTGTCAATCCTATTCTTCCTATCCACTGTTTACCTTGGGCAAAAATCACTGCCCTTACCAGCAATAGCCTGAGAAACCAGATTACATGACCCAAATCTTGACGCTTTTGTTTGGAAAAAATGACCTGTGGATTATCTTTTGAGAAGGAGGCCTAGATGTGGCAGGCACTTATGTTTCATAAAATATTTAGTGCTAAGCTTAAAATTTTGTTTGGTTAACATTAAAATTAGCATATATATAGGTATTAAAATCTATCACTAATAATATTCATTATATTTATATATATTAAAAGAAAAATCAGTATTACTTACTTCTTCTTTTTTGAGATGAGGTCTCTGTCACTCAGCCTGGAGTGCAGTGGTATGATCCCAGCTCACTGCAACCTCTGCCTCTGGGGCTTAAGCAATACTCCTAACTCAGCCTCCTGAGTAGACGGGACTACAGGTGTAGTCCACCACCACACCCAGCTAATTTTTTGTATTTTTGGTAGCAATGGGGTTTCACCATATTGCCCAGGCTGATCTCGGACTCCTGAACTCAAGCAATCCACCCACCACGACATCCCAAAGTGCTGGAATTACAGGTGTCAGTCACTGTGCCTGGCCAATATTACTTACTTCTAAACTAATTCATTTTTCAACAAATATTTATTGAACATCGAATACTTGATAGATTGCTGTTTTAATGCCAAAGTTACTGCAACAAACAAAGTCATGAAGTCCCTACCTTCGTGCAACTTCCATTTTAGTGGCCAGAATTAGATGATTTGAAAGAATAAATGTATAGTATATCAGGTAGTGATATGGGTATAAAAATAAAAATAAAACTGGGTAAGGAAGTTAGAGAATGCCAGGAGTGGGGAAAGTTACTAATTTTTTTTTTTTTGTAATAGTAGGTTGAGGTCCTTCTATTTTATATAGTACGGCCTGATAAGGTGATATTTGAGCAAAGACCAAAAAGAAGGGAAGCTAAATAAGCTGAAGAAGAGCATTCCAGGTGGAAGGAACAGTAAATGGAAAGGCCCTGAGACACCACAATTCTTGACATGTTTGTGGTGGTGAGCAAGGGGAAGAGCCATAAAGATAAGGTCAAAGGGGTGGCTAGGAGTCACATCGCTAAGGCTTTTGCAAGTGATTGTAAGGTTTTGGTTTTTAAACTGAGGAGGACAGAAAAACGTTGGGAAATCCATTGAGCCAAAAAAATCTCTCTTACATTTTGCAAGAATTACTCTGGTTGCTGTCTGGAAAGCAGACTTTAGGAGGGCAAGATAGAAGTGGGGATACCAGAAAAGAGGCTATTACAATACTCCAGGCAACAGAAAAGGGTGGTTTGGACCAAGGTAGAAGCAGTGGTACAGTTAGATAAATCCTGCAGATTTAACCAACTGGATTTTCCATCCAATTAAACATTAGGCCTTGGGTCATGTAATCCTGCTTTCAGGCTACAAGTAGTTGACCCAAGGATTTATATCCAAGGTGGAGGAGGATATAAGAAACAATAGAGTTGTCATAAAACAGGCCAATCTCTTTTAATTTCATTATGAACAGACTAAGGAGAAACCAAGGAATGACTCCAAAATATTTGGCATAAGCATTTAGAAGAATATCATAGTTACTTACTGAGATGATAAAATTCTCATTATCAGTACATACGGATATTAGGAGCACAAATTTGTAAGTTAAATTTGAGAAGCCTATTAGATATCCAAATGGGGATATCCAAATGGGGATATCCAAATAGGTGGTTAGATGTTGTGACTTGAGTTTCAAATAAAGTCTAGGCAGGAGATTAAAAAACTGAAAGTCATTGTTATATAAATGGCATTTAAAGCGATGAGATTTAGCAAGCTCACCTACTGTGTAAAAGACAGAGAAGAAATCTAAAGATTGAGCCTTGGCATTCCAATGTTTAGAGTTTGAGGAGATGAAGAAGAACGAGCAAAAGTGGTTCAGAAACAGCAACCAGTGAGTTAAGAGATAATAATTTTTAAAATTTATAAATTTCAAACACAGAATGTGCACACGAAGATAACTAATCACCATGCTGAAATTATGCAATATTTAATATTGAAATCAAGTATTTAAAACAAGTATTTTAGTTTCATAGAAGAAGAAATTTATTTTATCTGTATCTTTACTTCTGTAAAAGTAGAAACATGTTGGTTATTTTGAAAAAGTTAGTAAAAATGTGATAAGCATTTTTTAAGGCAAATAAAATGAGTCTTTCAGATAAACTAATATTAAAATACACGTCTAAAATAAATTCTGCAATTAAATAAACTAAAAAATCTTTCAAATAATATAATAGTAACATAAAAAATAATAAGACCTGCCAAATTTCACTCTCTTGAAAGAAACTTAAGGCTGTCAAACTTTTCTCTTCAGTATGTCCGTTAAGCAGAAATATACCAGCAGTTTTAGGTTTGCAGGTTTTTAAATTTTGGTGTTACCTAGAAGCATTATCAAAATGATAATGGAAACAACAAAGAAAGCATAATTGCAATCTCATAGAAAATGCATTTGCTTTGCATGGTCACTTACAAAGATAGCTGTATGTCTTTTATTTAAACATAAAACATTAGAAATATTTTATCCCAGAAGAAGTAAAATTGGGATACATTTTGATGTCCGAGCTGGAAGATTTTTAGGTGTGCAGGGCAACATTTTAATCTTTTCTTAAGTTTTAGAGCTAATATAATATATACCCAGATGTGAATACACTGTCATTCACTGTACTCATGCTCTTTTAGTGTGTCATTCCCTTTTTTCAATTTTACCCAATATATGGATACCAGATTGTAATATTCTAAATGTTTTGAGATTCTGAGGTGCTTATTAAATTGAAATACCCTGTGTTTGCCTTTGAAGAAAGTGCATTTTGTTTATTATCTAATGTGTAAATACATTCTGTGCCATTGTAGACATAAAATTAAGTAAATCTTAGAACCTCAAAGAAATCACTATTTATTGGGAAAGATGTATGGATTTACTGTATAATATGAAATGTGATACTAGTAATAAAATCCTACCATTTTTAAGTTTTATGGGGACAGGAACTTTGATGATATATTCATCTCCTAGCACAATGCCTGGAACTCAGTACAATTTTTGAATGCATTCACAAATGGTTCTGCCTGGTGGCATTGGAGAAAGTGGAGGTGTCAGCTGGTTTCTGAAACATGAGGGTGTTTTCAAAAAATGGAGAAAAGGGGATGGTGGAATCCAGGCAGGGAAAAATTATGCACAAGGACACCAAAGTTTGAAGATGCAGAGCCTCTTTGGAGAGCTTTGAGTATAGCATAGGTTTGTGCACAATGGAAAGAGACAAGGAAGTGACTATTGACAGATTGTCAATGGCCTGGCATGCCCTGTTTTATGAAGTTTGGCTATATACTCCAGCTGTCAAAAGATTTCTTAATAACATTAAAATTTTGCTTATACTAACCATCCTGACCAAAATATTCAAAAATTTACCATGATTTTTGGTTCAAGATAATCATCTTGAATGCACACATTTGTATGCAAAAGAGTACTAGAGGGGGGATAGAATTAAAATTTTGTCTGATGGATAGTCTGATGGACAGAATTTCAATTCTATCCCCCTGCTAGTTGGATAGACTACCCATCAGACAAAATTTCAATTCTATCCCCTGCTAGTTGGCTCCTACTATGGACTGCATGTCTGTGTCCCACCTAATCCGTATATTCAACCCTAACTCTTAACAGGATGGTATTAACAGGTAGGGACTTTGGGAGGTAATTGGGCTTAGAGGAGGTCATGAGGATGAAGCCCCCATAATGGGATTTGTGTCTAAGAAGGCTAGAATTTTCTCTCTCTCTGCCATGAGAGGATACAAAAGAAGACAGTCATCAGTAACCCAGGAAGAGTGCCCTTTCCAGACACTGGATCTTCTAGCAACTTGATCTTGGACTTTCTGGACATCAGGACTGTGAAAAATAGATGTCTATTGTTTAAGACACCCAGTCTGTGGTGTTAAAGCCTGAGCTAACAAAGACAGGTCCTCATTATTCCTTCTTTTTCCTCTATTTCTTTTTTTGTATCATTGCTGAATGAGCCTGGAAGACCAGCAATTAACCATTGGCAAAATATTAAGGTCTTTTCTCCAAAGAAGTAAGGAACTGCTAGGGAGAAATATAGATTCCTGGGTGAATGAATGTCAGTGCCCTAGGATATTGCATTCCTTCCTTTTTCTGGCATGTGCATCCACCTTTTTTGAACTTAAGACTAGCATCCTACTGATCATAATGTGAATGTTAACAAGCCCAGTTCACAAATACAGAGCTCTAAGATAGATATCTTATTCATGAAAGGAAGTATGAAGTATAGAGTTAACTTAGATAGCTTGAGATTGCTATCACTAGATAGTCCTGATTGCAAATTTGGCCCTTGCTGGGGTCTGGGAACATGGCTCTCAGAATGTTTCAGGTCAGCTGTCAACTGATATGGGTGGTTCATTGTGCCTAGACTTTAGGAACAATATGATTTATGCTAAACACTTGCTTTTGTTTTATGTGAGTCTAGAATTTTGGAACATGCTACCCAGAGTGTGCTTATCTAACCAGCCTCCAATAAAAACCTTGGGTACTAAGTCTCTGTTGAATTTCCCTGGCACACAAAACTTAGCATTTGTGGTCCTAAGTCATTTCTGGAGAAATTAAATGTGTCCCATGTGACTTCTGAGGACTCTTGGAAACCTGTACCTGATCTCCACCAGACTTTCCCTTATGGGCCTTTCCTTTTGCTGATTTTGCTTTGTACGTTTTCACATTTTACAATCAACCATATTGTAAGTATATTGTATATTGAGTCCTGTGCAACCTTCTAGTGAATCACTGAACCTGGGCATGGTGTTAGAAACTCTTAAAACAGGGTCCTAGTAGAAAAGAATAGGCCTACAAATAGAATCCACATCAGCTATTTAGGAAAACCAACTAAGTCCTCTATCTTAAAAAATAAACTCATCCAATATGAAATAAGAAGTGGAATAGCATAACAGAGAAGTAGAATGCATACTAGCAGATCACTCAATAAAAACATCTAGATAATCCAGAGAAAAATAAGAAAGAATATGAAAATAAAAACGAAACAAGTCAACAATTACTATAATTTACTTGAGAAATATTTGACTATATATAACCAAAAAATTATTCAAAACAGGTAAACTAGAAGGGAGAAGAAAGCTCTTAAAAATTAAACATATAGAGATTTGAAGTCAAGATGGCCAAACAGTAACAGCTCTGGTCTGCAGCTCCCAGTGAGATTGAGGCAGAAGGCGGGTGATTTCTGCATTTCCAACTGAGGTACCCGGTTCATCTCACTGGGACTGGTTGGACAGAGGGTGAAACCCAAGGAGGGTGAGCCGAAGCAGGGTAAGGCATTGCCTCACCTGGGAAGCACAAAGGGTCAGGGAACTCCCTCTCCTAGACAAGGAAAGCCATTAGAGACTGTACCATGCACTCCAACCCAGATACCGCACTTCTCCCATAGCCTTCACAACCTGCAGACCAGAAGATCCCCTCAGGTGCCTAAACCATGAGGGCCCTGGGTTTCCAGCACAAAAACTAGGAGGCTGTTTGGGCAGACACCGAGCTAGCCACAGGAGTTTTTGTTCATACCCCATTGGTGCCTGGAATGCCAGGGAGACAGGACCGTTCACTCCCCTGGAAAGGGGGCTGAAGCCAGGGAGCCAAGTCATCTGGCTCGGCAGGTCCCACCCCCATGGAGCCCAGCAAGCTAAGATCCAGTGGCTTGAAATTCTCCTACCAACACAGCAGTCTTAACTTGACCTGGGAGCTGGAGCTTGATGCGGGGAGGGGCATCCACGATTGCTGAGGCTGGAGTAAGCAGTTTTACCCTCAAAGTGTAAACAAAGCCTCCAGGAAGTTCGAACTGGGTGGAGCCCACCACAACTCAGCAAGGCCGCAGTGGCCTGACTACCTCTCTAAATTCTCTCCTCTCTGGGCAGGGCATCTCTGAAAAAAAAAAGCAGCAGCCCCAGTCAGGGACTTATAGATAAAAACCCCACCTCCCTGGGACAGAGCACCTGAGGGAAGGGGTGGCTGTGGGTGCAGCTTCAGCAGACTTAAACATTCCTACCTGGCAGCTCTGAATAGAGCAGTGGATCTGCCTGCACAGTGTTTGAGCTCTGATAAGGAACAGACTGCCTCCTGAAGTGGCTCCCTGACACTCGTGTATCCTGACTGGGAGATGCCTCCCAGTAGGGGCCAACAGACACCTTATACAACAGGAGAGATCTGGCTGGCATCTGGCAGGTGCCCCTCTGGGACAAAGCTTCCAGAGGAAGGAACAGGCAGCAACCTTTGCTGGTCTGCAGCCTCTGCTGGTAATACCCTGGCAAACAGGGTCTGGAATGGACCGCCAACAAACTCCAGCAGACCTGCAGCAGAGGGGCCTGACTGTTAGAAGGAAAACTGACAAGCAGAAAGGAATAGCATTAACACTAACAAAAAGGACGTCCACTCAGAGACCCCATCGCAAGGTCACCAGCTTCAAAGATGAAAGGTAGAAAAATCCATGAGATGGGGAGAAACCAGCACAAAAAGGCTGAGAATTCTAAAAACCAGAACACTTCTTCTCTTCCAAAGGAACACAACTCCTCACCAGAAAGGGAACAAATCTGGATGGGAATGAGTTTGATGAATTGACAGAAGTAGGCTTCAGAAGGTGGGCAATAACAAACTCCTCTGAGCTAAAGGAGCGTGTTCTAACCCAATGCAAACAACCTAAGAACCTTGAAAAAAGGTTAGATGAATTGCTAACTAGAAAACCTGGTTAGAGAAGAACACAAATGACCTGATGAAGCTGAAAAACACAGCATGAGAACATCGTGAAGCACACAAGTATCAATGGTCGAATTGATCAAGCAGAAGAAAGGATATCAGAGATTGAAGATTAACTCAATGAAATAAAGCAAGAAGACAAGATTAGAGAAAAAACAGTGAAAAGAAACTGACAAAGCCTCCAAGAAATATGGGACTATGTGAAAAGACCAAATCTATGTTTGTTTGGTGTACCTGAAAGTGACGGGCAGAATGGAACCAAGTTGGAAAATACTATTCAGGATATTATCCAGGAGAACTTCCCTAACCTAGCAAGGCAGGTCAACATTCAAATTCAGGGAATACAGAGCACACCACAAAGATACTCCTCAAGAAGAGCAACTCCAAGACACAAAATCATCAGATTTACCAAGGCTGCAATGAAGGAAAAAATGTTAAGGGCAGCCAGAGAGAAATGTCAGGTTACTCACAAAGGGAAGCCCATCAGACTAACAGTGGATCTCTTGGCAGAAACCCTACAAGCCAGAAGACAGTGGGGGCCTATATTCAACTTCTTAAAGAAAAGAATTTTCAACTCGGAATTTCATATCCAGCCAAACTAAGCTTCATAAGCAAAGGAGAAACAAAATCCTTTACAGACAAGAAAATGCTGAGAGATTTTGTCACCACCAGGCCTGCCCTACAAGAGCTCTTGAAGAAAGCACTAAACATGGAAAGAAACAACTGGTACCAGCCACTGCAAAAACATACCTAATTGTAAAGACCATTGACACTATGAAGAAACTGCATCAATTATTGGGCAAAATAACCAGCAAGTATCATAATGGCAGGCTGAAATTAACATGTAACAATATTAACCTTAAATGTAAATGGGCTAAATGCCCCAATTAAAAGACACAGACTGGCAAATTGGATAAAGAGTCAAGACCCATTGGTGTGCTGTATTCAGGAGACCCATCTCAAGTGCAAAGACACACATAGGCTCAAAATAAAGGGACAGAGGACTATTTACCAAGCAAATGGAAAGCAAAAAAAAGCAGGGGTTGCAATCCTAGTTGCCTATAAAACAGACTTTAAATCAATAAAGATCAAAAGAGACAAAGAAGGGCATTACATGATGGTAAAGGGATCAATGAAACAAGAAGAGCTAACTATGCTAAATATATATGCAGCCAACACAGGAGCACCCAGGTTCATACAGCAAGTTCTTAGAAACCTGCAAAGAGACTTAGACTCCCACACAATAATAGTGGAAGAATTTTACGCCCTGCTGTCAATATTAGTGGATGAATGAGACAGAAACTTAACAAGAATATCCAGGATGTGAACTCAGCTTTGGACCAAGTGGACCTAATAGACATCTGCAAAACTCTCTACCCCAAATCCTCAGAATATATATTCTTCTAAGCACCACATCACACTTATTCTAAAACTGACCACATAATTGGAAGTAAAAACACTCCTCAGCAAATGCAAAAGAGTGGAAATCATAACAAACAGTCTCTCAGACCACAGTGCAATAAAATTAGAACTCAGGATTAAGAAACTCACTCAAAACCACACAACTATATGGCAACTGAACAACCTGCTCCTGAATAACTACTGGTAAATAATGAAATGAAGGCAGAAATAAAGATGTTCTTTGAAAACAATGAGAACAAAGACACAACATACCAGAATCTCAGGGACACATTTAAAGAAGTGTGCAGAGGTAAATTTATAGCACTAAATGCCCACAAGAGAAAGCAGGAAAGATCTAAAATTGACACCCTCATATCACAATTAAAAGAACTAGAGAAGCAAGAGCAAACAAATTCAAAAGCTAGCAGAAGGCAAGAAATAACTAAGATCAGAGCAGAACTGAAGGAGATAGAGATACGAAAAACCCTTCAAACAAATCAGTGAATCCAAGAGGTGGTTTTCTAAAAAGATCAACAAAATATATCGACCACTAGCCAGACTAATAAAGAAGAAAAGAGAGAAGAATCAAATAGATGCAATTAAAAAACGAAAAAGGGGATGTCACCATTGATCCTACAGAAATACAAACTACCATCAGAGAAAACTATAAATACCTCTATGCAAATAAACTAGAAAACCTAGAAGAAATATATAAACTCCTGGACACACACACCCTCCCGAGATTAAACCAAGAAGAAGTCGAATCCCTAAATAGACCAATAACAAGTTCTGATATTGAGGCAGCAATAATAGCCTACCAGCCAAAAAGTGTCCAGGACCAGACAGATTCACAGCCAAATTCTGCCAGAGGTACAAAGAAGAGCTGTTACCATTCCTTCTGAAACTATTCCAAACAATAGAAAAAGAGAGACTCCTCAGTAACTCATTTTATGAGGCCAGCATCATCCCGATACCAAAACCTGACAGAGAAACAATGAAAAAAGAAAATTTTAGGCTAATATCCCCGATGAACATCGATGCAAAAGTCCTCAATAAAATACTTACAAACCGAATCCACCAGCATATCAACAATCTTATCCACCATGATCAAGTTTACTTCATCCCTGGGATGCATGGCTGGTTCAACATGCACAAATCAATAAATGTAATCCATCACATAAACAGAACCAATGACAAAAACAACATGATTATCTCAATAGATGCAGAAAAGGCCTTTGACAAAATTCAACAGCCCTTCATGCTAAAAGCTCTCAATAAACTAGGCATTGATGGAACGTATCTCAAAATAATAAGAGCTATTTATGACAAACCCACAGCCAATATCATACTGAATGGGCAAAAGCTGGAAGCACTCCCTTTGAAAACCAGCACAAGACAAGGATGCCCTCTCTCATCACTCCTATACCACATAGTATTGGAATTATTCACCAGGACAATCAGGCAAGAGAAAGAAATAAAGGGTATTCAATGAGGAAAAGAGGAAGTCAACTTGTCTCTGTTTGCAAATGACATGATTGTATATTTAGAAAACCCCATCGTCTCAGCCCAAAATCTCCTTAAGCTGATACACAACTTCTCAGGATAAAAAATCAATGTGCAAAAATCACAAGCATTCCTATACACCAATAACAAACAGACTGCCAAATCATGAGTGAACTCCCATTCACAATTGCTATAAAGAGAACAAAATACCTAGGAATACAGATAACAAGGGATGTGAAGGACCTTTCAAGGAGATCTACAAACCACTGCTCAAGAAAATAAGAGAGGATGCAAAGAAATGGAAAAACATTCCATGCTTATGGATAGGAAGAATCAATATCAAGAAAATAGCCATACTACCCAAAGTAATTTGTAGATTCAATGCTATCCCCATCAAATTACCACTGACTTTCTTTACAGAATTGGAAAAAAAAACTACTTTAAATTTCATAAGGAACCAAAAGAGAGCCTGCATAGCCAAGACAATCCTAAGCAAAAAGAACAAAGCTGGAGGCATCATGCTACCTTACTTCAAACTTTACTACAAGGCTACAGTAACCAAAACAGCATCGTACTGGTACCAAAACAGATATCTAGACCAAGGAACAGAACAGAGGCCTCAGAAATAATGCCATACATCTACAACCATCTGATCTTTGACAAACCTGATAAAAACAAACAATAGGATTCCTGATTTAATAATAGTGTTGGGAAAACTGGTTAACCATATGCAGAAAGCTGAAACTGGATCCCTTCCTTAGACCTTATACAAAAATCAACTTAAGATCGATTAAAGACCTAAAACCATAAAAACCCTAGAAGAAAATCTAGGCAATACCATTCAGGCCATAGGCATGGGTGAAGACTTCATGACTAAAACACCAAAAGCAATGGCAACAAGAACCAAAACTGACAAATGGGGTCTAAGTAAACTAAAGAGCTTCTGCACAGCAAAAGAAACTACCATCAGAGTGAACAAGCAACCTACAGAATGGGAGAAAATTTTTGAATCTATCCATCTGACTAAGGGCTAATATCCAGAATCTACAGAGAAACAAATTTACAAGAATAAAACAAACAACCCCATCAAAAAGTGGGTGAAGGATATGAACAGAAACTTCTCAAAAGAAGACATTTATGTAGCCAACAAACATGTGAAAAAAGCTCATCATCACTGGTCATTAGAGAGGTACAAATCAAAACCACAATGAGATACCATCTCACATCAGTTTGAATAGTGATCATTAAAAAGTCAGGAAACAACAGATGCTGGAGAGGATGTGGAGAAATAGGAACACTTTTCCACTGTTGGTGGGTGTGTAAATTAGTTCAACCATTGTGGAAGACAGTGTGGCAATTTCTCAAGAAATTGCCAGAAATACCACTTGACCCAGCAATCCCATTACTGGGTATATACCCAAAGCATTATAAATTATTCTAATATAAAGATACATGCACACCTATGTTTATTGCAGCACTGTTCACAATAGCAAAGACTTGGAACTAACCCAGAGGCCTATCAATTATAGACTGGATAAAGAAAATTTGGCACATATACACCATGGAATACTATGCAGCCATAAAAAGGATGATTTTGTATCCTTTAAAGGGACACGGATGCCGCTAGAAACCTTCATTCTCAGCAAAACAACACAAGAACAGAAAAACAAGCACCATATGTTCTCACTTATAAGTGGGAGATGAACAATGAGAACACATGGACACATGGAGGGGAACATCACACACCAGGACCTGTCAAAAGGTTGGGGGCTAGGGAAGGGATAGCATTAGGAGAAATAGCTAATGTAGATGACAGGTTGATGGATGCAGCAAAGCACCATGGCACGAGTTTACCTATGAAACAAACCTGCACATTCTGCACATGTACCCCAGAACTTAAAGTATTATTTTAAAAAAGAGTGAATAAAAGAGGAGAAAAAAATTAAACACAAAATTGAAGAATTTTAAGGCATTATTTCTTAATATAGAGAAAAGAACAAATAGATGGAAAGTGAGATAAATAATCATACATAGATAATGAATCCAAGTGGTTTAAAATCCTATAAGTAAGAGTTCTAGAATAAGAGAGAGAAGAAAGAGGGAAGAAATTATCAAAGAACTAATAGAAGAAAAGTTCCTTGTGTTGAAAAGAGACACTAGCCTTCACATTGAAATGTTCACCGTGAATAGAATAAATGTAGATGTATCCTAAAATAGACATATCAACATGACATTTCAAAATACCAAGGATGAAGAAAAAGTCCTAGAAGTTTAAATTGTGAGGGGAAAAAAAAGCCATTTATAAACCAAAGTTATTTAGGCCGGCATCTGATACCTCATCAAATTCTAGAAGACAAAAAAGAAAATCCTCCTAACTTCTAATTAAAATTATTTTCAACCTGGAATTTTATACCCAAACCATGAATCAAATATATGGGCAAATTATGCCTTTGCTGAAATGCAAATGTTCCAACCATTTACTCACTAAGGGATTACACTGAGCAATAGGAAGAAAAAAAATAAGAAAGATATATGCCAAAATAAGTGATGAAAATAACCTCCAAATCTAGTAAAAACGATCCCTCAGATGGCAGTTTTGCAAGAGTACCTCGTTCCAATTAGATCAGAAAATCAATGGACTTCAGGAAGGAGAGTGAAGTATATGATGAGAAACATAGAGCATATTGAAACCATTGGATATGGGCGAGATGAGGAGAAAAGTGTGTTTCTTCTTACAATAAAGAGAAAGGAAAGGAAGCACAAGAAAACAAGAAACATAAGAAAAAAGGTAAAACTGTGTAAGTTACCCCTGGTACAGATAGGAGGGAAACTAACATGTGGTGAAACATTTTAATATTAATGTATCAAAAAAAAAAAAAAACAACTCATTTGGTCTGGAGTATTGTTCTTTTATACGAACAGTGATTGCAGTTTTAGTATACTACCTTGCCTTGAGGTGAATCACATTTATATAGTACTGTAAGTGTTTTCATTGTTCATCAACTTTCAGAATCAACCTAGAAATAAAGCATGGAATATTTCAAGATGTTTACAGGATAAACAATAAATAAGACTGCATAGTGAATTTGTTCACAGTGAATCTCTGGTATCATGAATCATTCTGATCATATAGTAGGCTGTATAAATAAATGTAAGTATTTATTGACAGAGTGAGTAAAACCAGATTTAAATACAAAAGAGATCTCTAAAAGTATAACTGCTCGGAAGTTAAAAATATATACCTGTTGTCAGGCCTCTGAGCCCAAGCCAAGCCATCGCATCCCCTGTGACTTGCACGCATACGCCCAGATGGCCTGAAGTAACTGAAGAATCACAAACGAAGTGCAAATGGCCTGCGTCGCCTTAACCGGTGACATTCCACCACAAAAGAAGTGAAAATGGTCGGTCCTTGCCTTAAGCGATGATATTATCTTGTGAAATTCCTTTTCCTGGCTCATCCTGGCTCAGAAAGCTCCCCCACTGAGCACCTTGTGACTTCCACTCCTGCCCGCCAGAGAACAACCCCCTTTTGACTGTAATTTTCCTTTACCTACCCAAATCCTATAAAACGGCCCCACCCTTATCTCCCTTGGCTGACTCTCTTTTCCGACTCAACCCGCCTGCACCCAGGTGAAATGAACAGCCATGTTGCTCACACAAAGCCTGTTTGGTGATCTCTTCACACGGACGCGCATGACATTTTGGTGCCATGACTCGGATCAGGGGACCTCCCTTGGGGGATCAATCCCCTGTCCTCCTGCTCTTTGCTCTGTGAGAAAGATCCACCTACGACCTTGGGTCCTCAGACCCACCAGCCCAAGGAACATGTCACCAATTTTAAATCTGGTAAGCGGCCCCTTTTTTACTCTCTTCTCCAACTTCTCTCACTATCCCTCAACCTATTTCTCCTTTCAATCTTGGCACCACCCTTCAATCTCTCCCTTTTCTTAATTTCAATTCCTTTCATTTTCTTTTTTTTTTTTTTTTTTTTTTTTTTGAGACGGAGTCTCGCTCTGGCACCCAGGCTGGAGTGCAGTGGCCGGATCTCAGCTCACTGCAAGCTCCGCCTCCCGGGTTCACGCCATTCTCCTGCCTCAGCCTCCGGAGTAGCTGGGACTACAGGCGCCCGCCACCTCGCCCGGCTAGTTTTTTGTATTTTTTTAGTAGAGACGGGGTTTCACCATGTTAGCTAGGATGGTCTTGATCTTGTGACCTCGTGATCCGCCCGTCTCGGCCTCCCAAAGTGCTGGGATTACAGGCTTGAGCCACCGCGCCCGGCCAATTCCTTTCATTTTCTGGTAGAGACAAAGGAGACACGTTTTTTCCATGGACCCAAAACACCGGCGCCGGTCACGGACTGGGTAAGGCAGCCTTCCCTTGGTGTTTAATCATTGCAGGGATGCCTCTCTGATTATTCACCCACGTTTCAGGGGTGTCTGACCACGCTGCAGGGACGCCTGCCTTGGTCCTTCACCCTAAGCGGCAAGTCCCGCTTTTCTGGGGGAGGGGCAAGCACCCCAACCCCTACCCTCCCTGTCTCTACCCCTTCTCTGCTTTTCTAGGGGAGGGGCAAGCACCCCAACTCCTTCTCTCTCTGTTTCTACCCCTTCTCTGCTTTTCTGGGAGAGGGGCAAGAACCCCGACCTCTTATTTTTGTGCCCCCTCTTATTTTTGTGCTTCAATCTCTTATTTTTGCACCCCAATACCTTATTTCTGCTCCCTGACCCCTTTCAAGCTTTTCTGGAGGGCAAGAATCCCCGAATTCCTTCTCTCCGTATCTCTACTCTTTCTTTTCTCTGGGCTTGCCTCCTTCACTATGGGCAACCTTCCCCCCTCCATTCCTCCTTCTCCCTTAGCCTGTGTTCTCAAGAACTTAAAACCTCTTCAACTCACACCTGACCTAAAACCTAAACGCCTATCTTCTTCTGCAACACCGCTTGGCCTCAATACAAACTTGACAATGGCTCTAAATAGCCAGAAAACGGCACTTTATAATATTTCCATCCTACAAGATCTAAATGATGGTCGTAAAATGGGCAAATGGTCTGAGGTGCCTGACGTCCAGGCATTCTTTTACACATCGGTCCCTCCCTAGTCTCTGTTCCCAATGCAACTGGTTCCAAACCTTCCTTCTTTCCCTCCCTCCTCTCCCCTCAGTCCCAACCCTGAACGTCACTGAGTCTTTCTAATCTTCCTTTTCTACAGACCCATCTGACCTCTCCCCTCCTCGCCAGGCCGAGCTAGGTCCCAATTTTTCCTCAGCCTCCACTCCCCAACCCTATAATCCTTTTATCACCTCCCCTCCTCACACCCGGTCTGGCTTACAGTTTCCTTCCGCGACTAGCCCTCCCCAACCTGCCCAGCAATTTCGTCTTAAAAAAGTGGCTAGAGCTAAAGGCATAGTCAAGGTTAATGTTCCTTTTTCTTTATCCGACCTCTCCCAAATCAGTTAGCGTTTAGGCTGTTTTTCATCAAATATGAAAAACCCAGCCCAGTTCATGGCCTATTATTTAGCAGCAACCCTGAGACACTTTTCAGCCCTAGACCCTGAAAGGGCAGAAGGCTGTCTTATTCTTAATAAGTATTTTATTTTATTACCTAATCTGCTCCCGACATTAAATAAAGCTCCAAAAATTAAATTCCGGCCCTCAAACCCCACAACGGGACTTAATGAACCTCGCCTTCAAGGTGTACAGTAATAGAGTAGAGGCAGCCAAGTAGCAACTTATTTCTGAGTTGCAATTCCTTGCCTCCACTGTGAGACAAATCCCAGCCACATCTCCAGCACACAACTCCAAACGCCTGAACCACAGCTGCCACGGGTTCCTCCAGAACCTCCTCCCCCAGGAGCTTGCTACAAGTGCCGGAAATCTGGCCACTGGGCCAAGGAATGCCCACAGCCCGGGATTCCTCCTAAGCTGTGTCCCAACTGTGCGGGACCCCACTGGAAATCGGACTGTCCAACTCGCCCCGCAGCCACTCCCAGAGCCCCTGGAGCTCTGGCCCAAGACTCTGAGTGACTCCTTTCCAGACCTGCTCAGCTTAGTGCTGAAGATTGACGCTGCCCCATTGCCTCAGAAGCCTCCTGGATCATCGCAGAAGCTTTGGGTAACTCTTACAATGGAGGGTAAGTCCGTCCCCTTAATCAATACGGAGGCTACCCACTCCACGTTACCTTCTTTTCAAGGGCCTGTTTCCCTTGCCTCCATAACTGTTGTGGCTATTGACAGCCAGGCTTCTAAACCTCTTGAAACTCCCCAACTCTGGTGCCAACTTGGACAACATTCTTTTATGCACTCCTTTTTAGTTATCCCCACCTGCCCAGTTCCCTTATTAGGCCGAGACATTTTAACTAAATTATCTGCTTCCCTGACTATTCCTAGGCTACAATCACACCTCATTGCTGCCTTTTCCCCCAGTTCAAAGCCTCCTTCGCATCCTCCTCCCCTCGTATCCCCCCATCTTAACCCACAAGTATAGGATACCTCTACTCCCTCCTTGGCGACTGATTATGCACCCCTCATCATCTCATTAAAACCTAATCACCCTTACCCCACTCAATGCCAATATCCCATCCTGCAGCACGCTTTAAAAGGATTAAAGCCTGTTATCACTCGCCTGCTACAGCATGGCCTTTTAAAGCCTGTCAACTCTCCTTACAATTCCCCCATTTTACTTGTTCAAAAACCATAGAAGGCTTACAGGTTAGTTCAAGATCTGCACCTTATCAACCAAATTGTCTTGCCTATCCACCCCATGGTGCCAAACCCTCAATACCTCCCTCCACAACCAGTATTCTGCTCTGGATCTCAAACATGCTTTCTTTACTATTCCTTCACACCCTTCATCCCAGCCTCTCTTCGCTTTCACTTGAACTGACCCTGACACCCATCAGGCTCCGCAAATTACCTGGGCTGTACTGCTGCAAGGCCTCACGGACAGCCCCCATTACTTCAGTCAAGCCCAAATTTCTTCCTCATCTGTTACCTATCTTGGCGTAATTCTCATAAATACACACTTACTCTCCCTGTTAATCGTGTCCGGCTAATCTCCCAAACCCCAATCCCTTCTACAAAACAACTCCTTTCCTTCCTAGGCATGGTTAGTGCAGACAGAATTCTTATGCAAGAGCCGGGACCGCGTCCTGTAGCCTTTCTGTTTAAACAACTTGTCTTTACTGTTTTAGCCTAGCCCTCATGTCTGCACGCAGCGGCTGCCACTGCTTTAACACTGTTAGAGGCCCTAAAAATCAGAAACTATGCTCAATTCTCTACAGTTCTCATAACTTCCAAAATCTATTTTCTTCCCCCAACCATCGCTCAGGACAATGTTTATGCTGATAAGTTAGATAAAAAAGCAGCTAGTGTTCCAACTTCTATCCCTCACGGCAGTTTTTCTCCCTCACATCGGTCACTCCCACCTACTCCCCCACTGAAACTACCACCTATCAATCTCTTCCCATACAAGGCAAATGGTTCGTAGATCAAGGAAAATACCTCCTTCCAGCCTCACAGGCCCATTCTATTCTGTCATCATTTCATAACCTCTTCCATGTAAGGTTACAAGCTGCTTGTCCACCTCTTAGAACCTCTCATTTCCTTTCCATCATGGAAATCTATCCTCAACGAGATCACTTCTCAGTGTTCCATCTGCTATTCTACTACCCCTCAGGGATTGTTCAGGCCCCTTCCCTTCCCTACACATCAAGCTGGAGGTTTTGCCCCCACCCAGGACGGGCAAATTGACTTTACTCACACGCCTCCAGTCAGGAAACTAAAATACCTCTTAGTCTAGGTAGACACTTTCAATGTATAAGTAGAGGCCTTTCCCACAGGGTCTGAGAAGGCCACCGCGGTCATTTTTTCCCTTCTGTCAGACATAATTCCTCGGTTTGGCCTTCCTACCTCTATATAGTCTGATAACAGACCAGCCTTTATTAGGCAAATCACCCAAGCAGTTTCTCAGGCTCTTGGTGTTCAATGAAACCTTTATATCCTTTACCATCCTCAATCTTCAGGAAAGGTAGAACAGACTAATAGTCTTTTAAAAACACACCTCACCAAGCTCAGCCACCAACTTAAAAAGGACTAGACAATACTTTTACCACTTTCCTTTCTCAGAATTCAGGCCTTGCCCTCGGAATGCTACAGGTTACAGCCCATTTGAGCTCCTGTGTGGATGCTCCTTTTTATTAGGTCCCAGTCTTATTCCAGACACCAGACCAACTTAGACTGCACCCCAGAAAAACTTTCATCCCTACTGTCTTCTGTCTAGTCATACTCCCATTCACCGTTCTCAACTACTCATAAATGCCCTGCTCGTGTTTACACTGCCGGTTTACACTGTTTCTCCAAGCCATCACAGCTGATATCTCCTAGTGCTATTCCAAACCGCCACTCTCAATTTCCTCCTAAAGTAAATAAATAATCTTTGCTGGCAAGGCTGTGCAGAATCTCCTTGGGCACTCTCTAATTAGATGTCCTAGGTCCTCCCAATTCTTAGTCCTTCAATACCTGTTTTCTCTCCTTTTCTTATTCAGACCTTGTGTCTTCTGTTTAGTTTTTCAATTCATCCAAAACCGTATCCAGGCCATCACCAATCATTCTATATGACAAATGTTTCTTCTAACGACCCCACAATATCACCCCTTACCACAAAATCTTCCTTCAGCTTAATCTCTCCCACTCTAGGTTCACACGCCGCCCCTAATCCCGCTTGAAGCAGCCCTGAGAAACATCGCCCATTCTCTCTCCATACCACCCCCCCAAAAATTTTCACCACCCCAACACTTCACACTATTTTGCTTTATTTTTCTTATTAATATAAGAAGGCAAGAATGTGAGGCCTCTGAGCCCAAGCCAAGGCATCGCATCCCCTGTGACTTGCACGCATACGCCCAGATGGCCTGAAGTAACTGAAGAATCACAAAAGAAGCACAAATGGCCTGCCTCGGTGACATTCCACCACAAAAGAAGTGAAAATGGTCGGTCCTTGCCTTAAGCGATGATATTATCTTGTGAAATTCCTTTTCCTGGCTCATCCTGGCTCAAAAACCTCCCCCACTGAGTACCTTGTGACTCCCACCCCTGCCTGCCAGAGAACAACCCCCCTTTTGACTGTAATTTTCCTTTACCTACCCAAATCCTATAAAACGGGGCCCCACCCTTATCTCCCTTTGCTGACTCTCTTTTCCGACTCAGCCTGCCTGCACCCAGGTGAAATAAACAGCCATGTTGCTCACACAGGGCCTGTCTGGTGATCTCTTCACACGGACACACATGACACATGTCATAACATTTTTACTAATAATTTTTTTTTAAATAACAAGCTATCTAGAAAACAATGAGAGAAGAATACATCACACCAAAATCTACGAACCCAGTGAAGTCTGAGCCAGAAGAAAATGTGTGGCTCTCTTTACCCTCATCACTAAAGAGGAGGTGAACAGCAAAACAAAACAACTAAACACATATCAATAAATTGGAAAAATAACCAAAACAATAACAAATAAAATAGAAGGTAGAAATTACACAGTAAAATCTGAAATAATTAAGAGAAAAAATAGGATAAAGCCAAAACAAACACAAAAGCAAAGCTACTTTTGTAAATTACCAAGGGAGATAAATTCTCCATGAAAATCATAAAGGAGAAAAGCAGAACCAAAATATAAAAGATTAAGAATGAGAGAGGTGTTGTAGCCGAAATACAGAGACTAAAATAATTACAAAAGAATGTTATATAAACTCTATGGCCACAGATTTGATAACGGTAGGATGTGGATAGTTCCTGGCAAAATAAAATGACTTAAGGTGACAAGATAATACCAACAAAAACCAAAGAGAAACAAAAACTGGCTGGGCGCAGTGGCTCACGCCTCTAATCCCAGCACTTTGGGAGACTGAGGAGGGTAGATCACCTGAGGTCAGGAATTTGAGACCAGCCCAGCCAACCTGGTGAAACCCCATCTCTACTAAAAATACAAAAATTAGCTGGAGGTGGTGGCGGGCACTTGTAATCACAGATACTCAGGAGGCTGGGGAAGGGGAATCACTTGAACCTGGGAAGTGGAGGTTGCAGTGAGCTGAGATCGTGCCATTGCACTCCAGCCTGAGTGACAGAGCAAGACTCCATCTCAAAAAAGAAAAAGAAAAAGAAAAAAAAAGAAAGAAATAAAAAACTATAATAGAGAAATTACATGCTATCTATCTGAAAGTTGAATAAACAACTACCATTGAAAACGTCCACAGGAGAAACACATTCTTTTTCTTTACTCCCTCCTGAAACCCCAAGAAAATAAGAGCAAAAGAATAAAAAGGTCATAAGCACATAAAGGCAAACAGAATAAACGAGAAGGTGACAAAAGCCCAGAGAGGAAGCTGGGTGAATGAAACTGAGTTGACTGAGGAGTACCTGACAACATTCCAAAGCAAGCCTGGTGGAGTTGGAAGAAAAGTGGGGAAAGCGAAAAAAATTGGCCTTTCAGAAACAGCGGCCCCCAAACTTTTTGGCACCAAGGATGGTTTCATAGAAGACAATTGTTCCATGGACAAGGGTGGCAGGAGTCGGGGGAGTGGGGGATGAATTTGGGATGAAACTATTCCACCTCAGATCATCAGGCATTAGATTCTCATAAGAAATGGGCAACCTAGATCCCTGGCATGCACGGTTCACAATCGGGTTTGCACTCCTGTGAGAATCCAATGCGGCTACTGATCTGAGAAGCGGCGGAGCTCAGGCAGTCATCCTTGGCTCACCTCCTGCTGTGTGGCCTGATTGCTAACAGGCCATAGACCTGCATAAGTTTGCAGCCTGGGGACTGAGGATTCCTGAAAGCAAAGACTCTTTAGATTAGATACTCTGCATCAGATGCCTTTTCTTGTCCCCCTGCAGCTGGTTACATGCCTCCTTCCCCTCACCAAGAGGAAAGAGGAAATTAATCATATCTACCACTGCTATAGATGCAAGTAGAAACTACCCTCCTAAACAACAGGGGAAACAGGGGATAGGTAAACTATTGCAGCATTTTTAAAAACCAATTTCAGGATACATGTTAAAGTATAAAACTTAATCTATTATAATTTTAAAATTAACTTTTATTCCTTAAAAGCAAAGCAGTCGATATATCGCAATTTTTAATTACAGCAGAATACACAGTGGCTAAAACTGGAAAGTATTTAAACGTATGTTTACATGAAGAAATTGGGAACTATATCCTACAATATTATTTAGCCAGTGTCATTAATGAATTCCAGACATTAATGTTGACTTAGAGAGATTTACCAAGTATTGCCATGCCTGTAAGTAGAAATATACCCATGAACAAAAATATATTTTCTAAAGCAATGAGTTTGAAAACCTATATGCATATGTATTTATATTTAATCTTATAAATGTTTGGATATGATCATGAATAGTTTGAAGCTGAATTTGAGGAAATAAAAGGCCAAAGTAAGCTGCAGGGAAGTGGTTGGGAGGTGGAGGAAACACAGCTTTGTAAGTACTGAACAGAGATTGTCAGTGTGTCAGGTGCAGGGCTAGGGGTATCATTCCTAACATTCTGTCCAGATAGAAGATTAAGGAGAAAAGAAGCAAGGCTTAGTGTGCAGGAGATGGCTGGAGGCTGAGGCAAGGCTTCTCCTGCAGGCATCAATGTCCTGGGAGAGACAGCAAAATGAAGCATTTAAAAGCCTTTGGCAAAAGATTCCAGCAAGACAGCTTAGTTGTCCTATGGGAGTTTTGTGGGGACATGAATGATTCAGTTGCATAAACCTTGGACTCTAGGTGAGGAACAGTGATGGCAATTTCCGAACCTTGCTGGTTTCTGGGGTAAACACTCTTAATAGGCTGAACAGCTGTTTTGCCACTGGTTCTGGAAGGAAAAAAGCTAGCTGAAATGCACTTGGCATAGTTTGATCTAAAAGTCAACAAACTGGCACACTGGACAAATAAAATAAACAAATTTTATTCTCACACTAGCGTTTGATTACTCTTTTCAGACCAACATTTAGCTTTTTTACATCATCTTCCAAATTTGACAATTTCCATTGTGATTATTTTAAAAAACCTTTATGAAAAATGTTTTTGTGACTTATGTTGTTACTTGATGCAATTAATAGGCATTCATTTATATTTTAAAAAGAAATTTTCTATAAATGTTTTCTTTATTAGTGTTCTAAAGAATCAATTTAGTCTACAAAAGCTGTGACTCATAATTTATGCCTGATTTTATTTGTCAGTACAGTTGACAACTGAATAGCTTTTAAAAAGTAATTGACGTTAGTACTTTAGGAATTGAAATACTGCAGACAGATCACATGAGAGAAAGTAATGTGGCTTTTGCCTTTCATTAGAATCCATAAATGGAAGAAAGCAGAATATAAGGATGGTATATACTCTGGCATACAATATATTTAATAATATCAAGGTCTTTTAAAAAATAATAGCAGTCTTTTAAACAGAATTAACTTTTGAATGTAGTATCACGGTTTAAATTCACAAAGCAAAAATATCCATTCAGAATAATTGTGAAAGTTTATGTGTCCACTTCAGTAGTTACTATATACGTAATTTCAATTTTCCAGTGTTAGTAAGTTCTGGTATAAAACAGTAAGTATTATTTTAAGTTTTGTTACTTTGCGAAAACTAAGACAATTTCAGGTTAGTGTTTGAATTGAGTTGCTTCTACCAGTTTTATTTTTCTAAGCTTTATCAAGGTATAATTAATATAAAAATCTGTACATATTTAATGTACACAATTTGATGAGTTTGAACATATGTATATACTCATGAAACCATTACTGAAATGAAGGTGATAAACATATCCATCATCTCCAAAATTTTCTCAATGTCCATCTCACCGTTTTGGGGGGTTGGTTTGGTTTCTTTTCTTTTTTTATTTTGTGATAAGAACACAGCACTTCTACCAACTTAAAAGCATTTTAATATAATAAATCTAGTTTTATTTCAAACTTACAGAGGTATGAAAATAAACTACATTAATTCAAGTTTAATTCGTAATATAAAATTATATTTATTTATTCAGATATTTGGAATAAAAATACTTTTCCCCACAACACTGTTTTAAAAATATCTGCATATAGGACACATAAGAGTGCAGTGATTAAGATATGGATACTGGATTCAGAATGCCTAGTATAAATTCCGACTTTGTCCCTTACTTAGCAGCTATGTGATAGTGACTTAACATCTCCAAGCTTTAATTTTCTCATCACCAAAGTGGAGATAACAGTTGTAAGAATTTAATTCCTGAGACAAACTTAGTAAGATGCCCTGCAAATAGGAAATACCAAATGAATATTAGTTATTACTGGAAAAAGAGTGCCTTGCCCGTGTGTAGAGGGCCCCTTATGAGCATGCTATGATCTGGCATAGCTTTAGACCCTCACTGCTTCCAAACATCTCACATATGCAATAAAAGACTATATGGTGTAGTGAACAATGCATTGGATTTTATATTATAAAATTCAGATTCTGATAGAATCTTTTACAGTCTGAGCATGTGGCTTAAGCCTATAATTCTAGCATATTGGGGTGCTGAGGCAGAAGGATTACTTGAGGCCAAGAGTTCAAGACCAACTCGGCCAACAAACCAAGACCCCTGTCTCAAACAAAAACAAAAACAAAAAAAATTGTCTCTACAAATTATATGAATTTGAAAAATCTATTTAAAACCTTAGTTTTTCAACAATAAAATTATAAAAATGTCTACATAGACTATTTTATATGGTCTTCTTTTACCTTCCTCTTCTCCATTTTTACAATGTTATTGAAAAGATCAAAGAAGATTATACATAAGAACCACAAAGAATTAATTTTTTTTAATTTTTATTTTTTAGACAGAGTCTCGCTCTTTCACCAGGCTGGAGTACAGTGGCACGATCTAGGCTCACTGCAATCTCCACCTCCCAGGTTGAAGCGATTCTCTTGCCTCAGCCTCCCGAGTAGCTGGGACTACAGACATGTGCCACCATGCCTAGCTAATTTTTGTATTTTTAGTAGAGATGGGATTTCACACGTTGGCCAGGATGATCTCAATCTTCTGACCTTGTGATCCATCTGCCTTGGCCTCCCAAAATGCTGGGATTACAGGTGTGAGCCACCCACAAGGAATTTTACCATTAATAAGATTCAATATAGTGGTCACTGACGTGGCTCCCAATTGGATTCATATCTTTGTATTGGGGCATTACTTCTCAAATTGAGACATAATAGCTATAAAACTTGCAGACAGATTTTGCTGCTTTTCTTTCCTCGCATTGTCATTCTGTAATGCTTTGGTCCTAGCCCATAAATACTTTATTTTACCATATTACATCTCTATTTGCATTTGTTACTCACTTATTAGACTTAGCTCAGTAAAGTTTATATGAACTCAATGAACAGTTATAAAGTGACTACTACTATTAACATATCTAATCAGTCAAAAGATGGTGATATAACTATGAGTGTGATGCAGTTTTGTCCTTACAGTCTTGGCTTGATATTTTTAATACAATGAGGCAAATACAATAGTTAACTACCCACTAAGAGACCCAGAAGAGGAGAAATTAGAAGAGGAGCAGAAAGGCATGTTAAAAAGACACACAAAAAGTGATCTCTGAATGAGGCTTGAACTTAATCTTCAAGGATGAGTGAAAATACAGAGGTGAAGAGCCTGAGAAATGTAATTTTCCATGAGCATAACCTGCAGCCTAAGGAGAGAGAAGTGATAAGGCTGAAGGTATAGGTGGGAACATGTACCTTATCTCTATATGGAACCCTCATAACTTATGTAATGTTAGGCCCATCATAAGAATTCAATAAATATTGATGGGCAAATAGAATAAATAAAGGATCATTCAGAACACAGTACAGATAAATCTTTCCCAAAGAAAATAATAATGGTAATAAATTGTGAGAGGCCACAAGACTATAGCTTGCCATTAAATTTCCAGGGAATCAGATAGCTAAAGAAGTAGCAGTAGAACCCCAAATGTAGACTCAAATTATGTGTTCATCTCACAGTAAAATTGCTTAACAAACAGCTATGACCAGACAGTAAACTAACATTTCTGGATGCTGATTTGACGGTAGATTCAAGTGTCCAGATAGGAAGAATAAACATGAGAGAACTGTAAGAGAATATGAAAGAATATTATTTTGCCATTGACTCCATGTTTGTTTGAAGCTGATGGTGGAGCCCAGGGAACATTACCATTGGACTGTCAACCCACCACAAGGTACTTATTTCTAAGGAGAAGAGTGAATAAGATCGAGTGAATTGACCTATTGCCAGGTGAAACCTCCACAGACTTGCCTGTATTTGTCTATTTCACACATAGTTCCCATGAAAATGAGAATAAAAACAATTTCAGGAATGTCTCCTTGAAGATGTAAGTACATTTAATTCTCTGACTACCCATTTGTAGTATCTAAATAAACAATGTGTACAAAGGCAAAAAAAGAGAGAGGACAAAATGTAGTAAACACCACACACCTCATATATGCTGAGCCAATATTTTATGTGAACGAATGGATGACATTTGGAATTCAACTTGTTTTAGCAACTTTTTTCTTTTAATCCCAAAGCACTTCCTTCTTAATTAAAATTTTAACTCCTAATGAAGTTGTTTAACCTGGTTAGCTGATCAAAGGGAATTAAAATTTCTTCAATGACTAACGACAGCAATCTCCTGAAATACGCAGTTAGAACACATTCAGTCTGAGAATGAACTAAATATATGAAAGTGAGAAAATTTAATTTTGTGTTTTCAAGAGTCAAAAAAATACAAATGTGATAGTATCTTACTGTAAAACCCATGAATATTTTAAAAGTAGTTTTAAATCAAAGTGGATTGAATCATCAAAGATAATGCATTTTAATAGAAGTTAAATACAGAATAACTTTTATCTAGAATTTCTCTAATGCTTATTTTTTCTCCCTCTCCAGAAAAGGCAGAAAGCTTGGGGAAGAGGAAATCTGAAATTGTTATCAGGAAGAAAATGTTTATAACATCCAAAGTAAGATTTGAGTTGATGGCTTTTTCTTAAAAAATAAAAATAAAAATATCACTTCCTGATTTTATATTAATGATAATAACCCATTCTCTATCAGATAGGTTGCATGAGTTTTTCCCAGGTGCAGCTGACCTTTCATTATTGCTTTCATTGTTCTCTGGTGTGAAATTTTTATTGTTTATGAAGCAAATCTTTTTTATGCTCCCAGTGAATGAGACTATCTCCACTGTTTCACTACAATGGTTAAGTCGTCTTATATCAGGTCCTCCATTTACAATCTGTGTAAAGATTTATTTAAAATCGGGATGATAAGTTATTTTATAGTGTTGTTGAAATGATTGAGTTAAATGCGCAATAGATAGTAGACACTATTAAAATTACTCCTAAATATGAGTTGATCATTGGTGTAAGCTTTTCTTTCTATTAAGAATATATTCTTCAATACATATTTTTTCAAAAGCATTTCAAAAATAAGAAGCAGCTGTTGAATGGTATTGAATACCTATTTAAACAAAACCTATTGATTTTGAAAAATTAAAAATAAGTTGCTGAATTTCATTTAATGTATTTAAGATATATGAATCTTTATGCAAATCAAATTGTCTTTATTATTGTTTTCTGCTTCCTTTATTGATTTTAGTTTAGAGTTATCCTAGATATATCAAATTAATTGGGTAGCTCTGTATCATTTTTCTTGCCAGGAATAAATTATGCTAACATCAGATATATCTATTCTTAAAAGTACTGAAAGCCCATTTTCACAAAACTGTGTGGCTCAGAACCTTTTGGTCAATGATAATTATATAACACTTTCAACCCAAATTCTCTTACATAAATGGTCTGTTTAATTACTAGATATATCTCCGCATCAATTATGGTAATATTTAAAATTTCTACAAAAACACCTATTTCATCGAGGTGTATTAGCTTAGGTTTGTAAATAGTGTTCTTTTAAATTACAACAACCACCTATTATTAATTATTGCTTTTTCATATTTTTTTATTTTTCACTTTTTTTAAAAAAAGATAAGATAAAGTCTGGCTCTATTGCCCAGGCTGGAGTGTCATGGCATGAACTTGGCTCACTGTAACCTTCACTTCCTGGACTCAAAAGATCCTTCCACCTCAGTCTCCCGAGTAGCTGGGACTACAGGCACATGCCACCACACCTGGCTAATATTTGTGTTTTTTTGTTTGTTTGTTTGTGGAGACGGGGTTTCACCATGTTGGCCAGGCTGGTTTCGAACTCCTGAGTTCAAGCCATCCACTTGCCTCGGCCTCCCAAAATGCTGGGATTACAGGCATGAGCCACTGTGCCTGGCTTTTTCTCACATTTTATAATTAGAATTATCTATTTTAGTTTTTCCAGTATACTTGTTTCATAGTCGTTCCAATATTTTCCTGATTTCTAGTTTTATTGTGTTATAATTTTAATTTGTTTTCAAATTATTTTCTGAATCTTTTAAAAGTTTTAACAATAATGTCTTCATGAATATGTATGAAATTGATTTATTGCTTTGTTAAATAGGAAAATCAATGAGGCCTATTATTCTCTGTCTCCTTATGATATTTTATTTGGTTTCTGTCTTTCATCTGTTTGGAATTTGTTTTGATATCAAGTGTGAAATAAGGATCTAACTTTTTTTTCAGTAAGTGTACTTAGGGGTTCCAATGCTCTCTATTTAATCAATCATTCTTTCTTCGCTGACTGGAAATACCACCTTTATGGTAAAATAATGACTGTTAGAGTTGTATAGATTTTTGTATTTGTTTATGAGTTTTTGAGTTTATTCAATCGATGTGTCTGACACCTGTACCACACTTGTAGTGTTTGCGACTTAATGGTTAATTCCGATATCTGGAGTTAACTTCGACATTCTCATACATTTCCTTTTTTCTTTATACTGCTTATTCTAGTATCAGTCAACAAATTGTCCCCTCTACACTCTTGAATAACTTTCTTCTGACTTTCATTATTCCACATTTTCTTGGTTTTACTTCTGTTCCTCTATTCAATCATTTTTAGTCATCTGCAAATGTATTTCTCCCATATCCAATCTCCAATAATAATTGGATATTATATATATCCAATTAATAGACATATATAAAATAAATTGAATTTATTACTTTTTCTGATTACAATAGTAATAAAAAGTTATTCACAATTTCAAAACCTCAGAAATACCTAATTCAGAATTCCAATTTTGGGTGTAAAGGGCTAACTTGTATCAGACCAATATTTCCACAACGAGCAACAGAAAAAAATTATAAATTAAAAAATAAAAACTGTTTATAAATGTTAGGTAACTACCAGGCAATCAGACCCTGAGAGACCAGGATCTCTGAGAAAACAAAAATGAACTGGGGTTAGCCTAACATTCAGTGTCACAATTTTCCTTGAAGTATTTGTTGTTTGTAAGTTGCAACTGAGAGTCTGCGAAGTCAAGCAGTGGCCAAAAATCTTCGAAACCTAGCAGAATTTTCATCACTCTTATGATATGATGGAGAAAAAATTCAGTTTAAGACTTCCCAAAGATAAAGGTTCTAGACATTCAGGTGGGATCCCTGAAGGGTTATATGCTAGGAATAAGGATAAATAGAAAAATTGGAACCCAATTTTGCAACAACTCAGTCTACCCTGGAGTAAGGTAATGTACTCCCAAGTCAGGCTGACAGCCAGACACAAATGTAAGTCTTCTCTGGAGGAAAACAACATTACTAAGAACCTCATATTAGCCTAAATATGTGTGTACACATTATCTGGCACTAAAAACAAAAGGAAATCCCCATAGAACAAGATACTCTTAAATAACTGAAGGCAAGAGAAAAACATAGGCAGTATAAATAGAACTACAGATGATTCATACAGTGGACTTACCAAACTTAGACTTTCAAAGAATGTCAATTCATATATGCTTTAAAATAAATGACAAAATGGATCATTTTAGTAGAAAACTGAAATCCATAAAAAGAGCATAATGAAAACTCTAGAATAGACAAATAAAATAATTAAAATTAAGAAATCAATAGATTGGTTTAATGGCAAACTAAAGACAGCTGAAGAGAACATTAGTGAACTGGAAGAAAGGTCAGTTGACATAAGATACTCAGAAAAAAGCTCAAAAGATGTATGTAAATGATGAAAAGTTCTCAGATATTTATATTATGAGTCTCAAAGAGAAAAGAGAATAAGAAACAGGTAATATTAGAAGAGATAATGGCTGAGTATTTTAAAAATTAGAGTAATCAGTAAGAGATCCAAGAATTGCTGCAAACCCTGAGCAAGATAAATACAAAGGAAAGCAGATTACGTCACCTCAAAGAGAATATCAGAAATTGTCAAAAGGAAGCAGCCACACTGCTTTAAAATAGAAAAATAAGAGGTTCAAATTTTTTAAGAGAAAAACATCATAAGGAAAACTAAAATCAGAGTGTTAAAGTATTGAAAGAGACTTATTGCTGACCAATAACACTATTCTTCAAAAGTGAAGAAGTGAAGACATTTTTGAATGAGCAAAACCTGAGAAAATTTTTTCCCAGTAGAGTCACACAAGGCTGTTACTAAAGTGAGTTCTGTAAGCCTGGGAATATGCTGCCAGATAAAAGCATAGAAATATAGAACAAAACCAAAAAGATACAAAAAGAGTATGAATGTGGATAAATTTAAGTGAGTATTAACTGAGTAATGCTCTAATATTATTTATGGGTTTAAAAATAAATGTAGAGTTAAAATACACGACAACAACAGCAGAAGAGATGGAAGATAGTTCAATGGACTTAAAGTGATAGCAGACCTTTAACTTGTTTGAAAAACGGTAAAAGGAATATTAGCTTCTAATAGACTAACAATGCATGTTGTAATGAACATGGTAACTATCAATGTATAATTACCAACCCAATGGGAGATGGAAAAAAATACTTGATTAATTCAGGAAAAGCCAAGACAGTAAAGAAAAACTAACATAGAACAGGTAGAATAAGTAGAAGACAGGTAAGATAATCTTTATTTTCAACTATATCAAAATTTACCTAAAATAAAAAACTAAAATCAAATCCTTTAACTATAAAATTAAAATCAAATACTTTCACATAGATTTCAGGCTAGGTGTAAACAAAGGATTCAAGTCAACACTTTTTACGAGAGACACACTATAAACAGGTTGCAGAAATGTTTTCAAGGAGCGAAAATACTATGAAATTATTAACCAAATAAAGTATATTTAATTATCATTATATCCGTAAAATTAGATTTTAAGTAGTTTAGTAATAATAGAAGATATTTTCATAATGATAACAATAGGTAACACACTAGGAAGATATGAGTTCTAATTTGTAGCACCAAATAGCATGGTCGCAAACTACATGAAGCAGTGTCAATGGAACTAAAAGAGACAAAACTACAAGCACAATTTTTAAAAAACCATTTACTTTAGTGTAATTATCATATTTATATTCTACTTTCAATAATTACCAACTCATAGCCAATAAAATTTCATATCTATTACTCTCTCACATGTGATTTTTTTTCTGAAGCAAATCCTAGATAGGATATCATTTACTCTCAAAACATTTTTTTATATAGCCTTGAAAGAAAAAAGCCTCTTGATAACAAGGCCATACTATGTTCCACACAGATTGTAAACATGTTTTTTGACTGATTTGTTCTTTAAGAATTATTAAACTCCAAGTGATTTTTAAAATATAAACTTTTATTGTTCAAGTGTTAATATTTTATTAAAGATGAGTTTGTGACATTAATATTTTTTCCAGGTAGAATATCAACTGTGCCATGTAATGGTAGGTTAATAATGCATCATTTCAAAACTAGAGACGTTTGGGATACGAAGAATCACAACAAAGAAACTGAAGAACCATTGGATAAATAGTTTATAAATAAATTATAAATTGGTGGACATACATGGTGACAACAAGTATAGGTCACAGTGAAATTGTCCACTAGATTTCTGCTTTCTGGTGTCCTTTCAGGATAAAGGGATAGTTAAAAATGTTAAAAGGACTATGTTATTCCAACACATATCAAAGCATGCATTAGTGTATGCACAGATATGATAAAGAAAAGAGAAGAATTCAGTGTGGTCTTAAGGAAAGGGGTTTGCAGAACTGAACAAGAACGTGTGCACACCTTGAGAAATACCACACCCTTGCCTTGTAAAGCCAAGTGGTAAATAAAACTGATTTGATACTGTTAATGTCTTTTCATATCTACATTATTCCATGGACCTCAAGGAAGCCTACCTTTGGTTAGGGTATCCTCTATTGCAGGTAGTCAGAGAAAATATTTTACTTCTTGGAAATTCTTTCAGTCTACAATAGAACATTTTTTTGTTTTTTTGGAAATAGTTCCATGGAATTTCAACAAACAAGGGCATATCATATGTTTCTATTATACAAGCTTGTTTCTGTTTATTGGGTTTTTATCATGTGCATAGGTTCTATGCCATGTTTATTAGGTTTTATTCAGCAATTTTATTTAGAAGTCCTCTCTCTCCATATTCTTTTCTACTCAAATAGTCAGGCACCGGTATTAGTGTGTTCAATATCCCAATATCATTGTGTTTCTCTAAATTCCTGTTTGAGTTTTCAAACTTTTATAATCTAGACAACTTGATGATAAACTATTTGCCAATAACAAATAACAATGATATATTTTTATCAGCAGATTGTGAATTTTGTTAGCATAAAATAACTCACATTGTTTCATTGTGAACAAAGATTTTGATAATATTTTAACTTCTCTCTTTTTCCTTATGATTGATTGATGCACACACACACACAAACACGTACACACGCATGCTACTATCTTTAAAATATTTTAATTTTAATTTTTTAATTATTTGTTTGGTTTGGTTTTTGTTTTGAGACAAGGTCCCTATGTTGCCCAAACTGGTGTCTAACTCCAGGGCTCAAATGATCCTCCTGCCTCAACCTCCCAAGTAGCTGAGACTACAGGCACATGCCACTGAGCTGGGCTAAACATTTTTATTTAAAATAAATAGGATCGGCAAGTGTTAGAATAGTCCTTCAGATCACTGATGCAGTGACAATAATCATTGGCAGCTTCTTGTAGTATCCATTTTCCCAGAAATATTCCACACAAATAGATACATATATAAATTCATTTAGTCACACTTCACTACCTCCAAATATGAAATATCCACTTTGTCTTGCATCTTGTTTTTGACTTTATAAATTTATCTTTAATGTATTTCATATCAACACATAGAGATAGAGATATGCCTTATTCTTTTTCATTACTACTAGCTATGTCATTTGTGGGTGAACCATAATTTATTTAATCATTTATGGACATCTATAAAACCAAGTCTTTTGTTACCAGACAAGGCTTCAATAAATAGGTTGTATGCATGCCATTTGGAAATGTTGGTAATATAATGTATAGGCCTCTTGATGTTGAACTACTACATAAAAGAGTATGTACAGTTCTCGTTTTCATAGACACTGTCAAATTGTTCTTCAAAACGTTTATGTTAATTTACACTCCTACTGGCAATGTCTGAGGATGCCTTTTATCACATACCTTCTCCAATGGTGTGAATTTTCAAATTTTCTTCCTTTCCTAAGATAATAAAAATCCCCATTTTTATTTTGCATGTCCTTATAAGTAGGGTAAAGCAACTTTAAAAATACTTAAACACCTTATGTTTTTATTATCTGAAAACTGTCCTTTGCTTTTTTATTGCTGGTGTTTTCTTTTTCTTATTGATTTGATATGCCTCTGTAGATGAAAGAAATTAGAGATTTGTAACATGTGTTGCATTTTTTCCTACTTTTTGTCCTTGGACTTTCTGTTTTTATGCAGCTATTTTAATTTTCATGCAGTCAAATTCATCAATCTTTCCCCTTTTTCCCCCTTTTTTTCTGGATTTTATTTATTTTAAAGGCATTCCTAGTTCAAATATTACTGGAGAAAAAACCTTCCCATATTTCATTTTAGAACTTTTATGATTTTACTAAATCATTGATATTTCAAATGTAATTGGAGAAAAGGTATGTGGTAGTGGTTACTTTAATATCTTATGTTGAAAAATCCATCCTTTCTCCACATTTATCACTTACAAACTTTATAAGTACAGTTTTAATTGCTGTGCATTTATAATGCCTGATAGGATTAGTCTTTTTTTGTTTCCTTTTTAAAAATTGGCTAGCTATTCTCACTGACCTGTTTTTCTCTATACAAACTTTAGAATTCTCTTGTCTAGTTTCAAAACATAGAGAACTGCAATATTTACAGTATTGGTTGCTCTTATCCAAGAATATGATAAATATTTGCATTTATTCAAAAATTTTTGATGTCTTTCAATAGCAGTTAAAGTTTTTATTATACATAGTGAACATTTTTCTTACTAAGATTTTTCTTTGGTGTCTCATAGAGGTTTCTTTTGTAAGTTTAACTTTTATTTCCATTATATTTTCTAATTGGTTAGAAAAGCAATAATCATTTTTATATCTAGCAAACTAAGTAAATTATCTTATGTCTAATAGCTAAACAACTCAATCTCTTGAATATTCTAAGTATATAATAATAGGATCTGCAATTAATGATAATATTGCATTATCCTTTTAAAGTTTATGTCACTTCTTTTCCTTGCTATTTACCTTGGTTAGAGCTGCCAAATTAATAAGAGCACCAATCATGAGCATTTTTCTTATTTCTAGTTTTGATATTGATGTTTATAAATATATACACACACACACACACGTGCACACACACAGATATTTCATGTATGCTTGAAAATAAACATTATAAATAGACCTTACTTGGAAATGTTTTACTAGTTGCATTTTCATAGACAATTTTAATTTATTTTTATTTTTTAAAAAAACTTTTTCCTAGCTGGTAGACTACCAGGAACATAGGCAAGTTTTTAAAAAGAAGAAACTCATAGTATATATGCTGTACATCCCAAATAAGAAAAGGATTATTGGCCAAAAGAAGGCATTAAAGACTTTAATAGCCTTTAGAAATGGTATCTAGTTTTCAGAGGTCATTCTCATCAGAACATGAGGTGGAACTTTATGCAGCAATGCTCAGTGTTCTTCCCTAACCTTGACTTTTTTTCCACACCATCATCTCATCTCTTCCCTTTTTCTCTTTAGCACCAGGTGCTACTCAATTTGTATATCCATTAGGAGATTTCAATTTCCAGGAAGCAAATGCTGGAAACAGTACATGATGGGTTATACATTATATTCTGCATTATGTTCTGGAATGTACAGTCATATTAGGAAAAGTGCTACAATAGGGCAATAAGAAGAATTCTTGGTAGATGCTGTGATTTGAATATGATTTTTCCCCTCTAAATCTCCTGTTGAAATCTGATTGCCATTGTGGTAGTGTTACAAGGTAGGGCCTCTAAGAGGTGATTAGGTTGTTAAGAGAGATTAATACCTTTCTTATGGGAGTGATTAGGTATTGTGAGAGTTTGGCTCCCTTTTCTTTCACACAGGCATGATCTGTTTCCCCTTCTGTTTTTCTGCATTGCTATGAAGCAGCATTAGGCCCTTACCAGATGCTGCTGCCCAATCTGGTGCTTCCCAGCCTCCAAAACCATGAGCCAAATAAACCACTTTTCTTTATAAATTAGTCTGTGATACTCTGTTATAGCAATAGAAAACAGACTAAAACAGGAGATGAGTGGTTAATGGATACACACACGAGTCCATGCATAGATCCAAACATATTAGAAGCATAATTTTGTCTTTATTTAACACACCCTCATTAAAATAAGCTTGCTGTTTGAAAACATTCTGTGCTAACGTTAGAATCACCCAGAATTGACTAAAGAGTACATTAAACTTCAGTAAATTATAATTCAGTGAAGTAAGTTCAAGGCTTAGTCTAAAAAATATAAAAAGAATAACCTTATCACATATCCTAAGTTTGTGTGAGAAGCTAAAGTACTTCATTAATCTCTAACTTCACATTTCCTTCCAGTTAAATGGAGATGCAAATTGAGCCAGATCATTGGCAAGTGATAAGCTAAAATGTAGAAACAATTGCATAGCACCTCAAATATATAACTTTATATAAATGCTGTGAGAAGCAGAATATAATGAATAATCCATAAAGAGTATTGGGTTTATGCTTCCATTAAAAGCTGTCTTCCCTCAAGTCTTGAATATTCCATGAACAATTCCATTAATCTTTTATCTACAGCACATACAATATAAATCACTGATATGTTGTATATAAACACCTAATAAAATGAAGTTTTTAAAAAATAACCTAAATTCTATTTTAATTCATCCTTTTACTTTCAAAAAGTTAATAGTGATAAAATGCAAAAGATCAATTATTTTTGTCATATTATAATACAGTTTTAGTTTAATGTACTTTTAAGGCTTAGTGATAGATGAGTTCGCACCAGTCTTTATGTGTCATACCTTTCTGTCTTTTGTATTGTCATCTAAAAATAAATATATAAGTATAAACTTTTAATAAGTAGGTTCTATAAAGTACACTAATCGTGTTAGCGTTTTTTTACTCTTTCTTCTTCTTCATTCCAAGCTCTTAATGATCTTCAATAATAACTTATGAGTAAACTTGCTTATTGGTCTCTTTGTTGGAATTAGCCATATGGAAAGAAAATTTCTGTGGTCTAGTTTATGTATGAATTTGAGGATGAAGGTTACTTGGTAGCTTTCAGATGGTAAACCAAAAAATGTTTCTGCATCAGGTGTAAATGTTTTTCTTTTTTATATTAAACTTTTAACACCCATTTACTTGCCATGTGAATACCTACCTGGACAATGGTGCCATGAAGAATCAGGAGTGGACAGTTCCCAATGTGCTCTGATTTAAATTATAAATGATTGTCCTGAAATAAAGAAAATTCAAACACCAAAAGGAAAATTCTTTTAATTCTACAGAAATGTGTTTGATTGCCTTCCATATAAAATGTATGTACCAGGTATTGAGGAAGTTTTAACTGGTATTCTAGGTTAAAAGATAATTTTACTTCACTTCAAAAACAAATTTACGAGAACAAAAAGTTTTTTACAAAAACATTTACAAAATCAAATTTTTCTTAGGTGGATGAAAGGTATGAAATCGAAAGACAAAACTTTAGAACTTTTTAGAATAAAATATAGAATATTTTTGTGACATTTTGTAAAACTAAGGTGTCTTATTCAGTTAGGACTGCCATAATAAATATCATAGCTTGGATGACTTATACACATCGAAACGTTTTTTTCTCATAGTTCTAGAAGCTGGAATCGAAGATTCAGAGGCTGGCAGAATTAGTATCTGTGAGGGCCTGCTGCATGGTTCATAGATGGCCATCTTCTCACTGTTTCTTCTTATGGTAGAAAGGGAAAGGAAGTCTGTTTTATAAGGGTACTAATCCCACTCCCTAGGGTTCTGCTCTCCTAATTACTTCCCAAAATCTCTATCTCCTAGTACTATCACATTAGAGATTAGGTTTCAACGTATAGGTTTTCGAGGGGCACAAATATTCAGTCTATAGCAGAAGGCATTATTTTTAATATCATGTATTCAAAGAACAGTATCTGAAGCTAAAGTATTTTAAAATCTCCTCTGTTGCTATAAACTTAGGTAATTTACTTAAGTTCTTTTGTCTTCAATTTCCTCACTTGTAAAATAGAGGTAATAATTTTACCTAACCCAAACACTTGTTTTGAAGATAGAATTTGCTTAACTCATGTAAAGCCATTAGGAAAAGGCCTGCCACATAGTAGGTCTGTGGGTCAGCTGGGACCCAAACTGAAGGGTAGCAGTTATCGCAGGAATGCTCTTACTAAAGTCAAGCATAGAAGTACTCAGAGGGACAAGGAGAAACATGATGACACCTCTATAAGCCCAGACACATGACATATTCCATCAGCCAAAATAAGACACATGGAAACACAACTTCAACATGTTAGGGAAATATATACCTCCTATGACATCATTGGGATAAGGAAGAAATATTTTGGAAATAGTATTAAATATACTACACTGTTCTTTAGGATTTGACTGGTTCTTCAGGGTTTGATTATGCAGAATTTTGGTGTAGGAGGGCGGTTTAAGAAAAAAGAACAAGGTCTTTGCAAATAGGCTAGATTTCAAAGATAGAAACACAGAAACATCTGCATATGAGGAAGTGGAGCAAAACAAATTTTAAAGAAAGTGATTTTGATCTATGTTTTCCCTCCAAAGTTTTTAAGAAAGGCCAATAAGGAAAAAAGATATTTTTAAAGTATATTTTGCTAGATGTTTCTTTGATTATGCCATCAGTCTGGACCACCAAGTTACTGCAGTCCCAAGAAGCTTTTTAAAAGAATTGTGCAAAGTAATAATATAAATATCTCACTCATGTTACCATATAGATTCATCATCCATATGCAACTTCTAGTGGTAATTTGTTCTATACCCTTTCCAAGGTTTTGAGTACATACAGATGTATCCAAATATACATATATTTTATATGAGAAATATAGTGAATATATATTCATATATATACATATGTATGTAAGTATAAAGTGATTGTTTAAATATCTCATAATGTACAGATCAACTTAATTCGTTTTAAATAAGACAATTCCTTGAAAATTCAATTGCATTTATTCTTTCCTCTGAACTTTAGAATGATTTTGTACAGTTCAAAAAATTCTGCTGGTGATTGCATCAAATGTAGTTTCATTCTATTAAATATACAAATATATATGGATACACATAAATTTGTAAAGGATTGATGTTTTAAGGGTGTTAGGTCAAATAACAGTGAAACACGCAATATTTCAGCATTTATTCAGGTTATATTATACATTTTTCAATAAAATTTTATAGTTTTGTATAATAAGTTGTAATTTCCTTGTTAAAAGAGCTCAACATGATACAGCATCTACCATTCGGTTAGATCTTAATAGTTACTAAAATATTGAAATGATTTATTTACTTATTCATATATTTCTTTCATTGTCTTCTCATATGATAATTAATGGGTTCAATGATTCATTACTTGAGAAGTTGCCATATACTTGTCAGTGACTATATTCATTTTTCAGAAGCCATAAGTCAATTTATCAAGAGTCTGTACCAAGAGATTCTAACGTGCCTGCAATTTTCACAAATACTTAATGCATTATACTGAGATGCAAAGTAGTGGACATGGTAAATGTTACACAAAGTAGAAATTTAATATTGAATTATAAAGATTATATGTGCTTATAAATAATGATCAATCATTAATTATCAATGTTAACATATAAAATGACAAATGTGGTTTGTTTTTACCCTGTAGGAGCACTAGATGCTAGTGTAATTATTGCATGAAACCACCAAAATAAAACAATCCCAACTGAAGTTGGCAAAACAGATATAAAGTTAAAAAATAGTTATTTTACAATAGAAAACAATTTAGTAAAGGCATTGAGAGACCATACTTTGTCCTCTTATACCTGGGTGTCTCTAGGTATATGCAAGGGGAGGTTATCTTTTTCTTTCTAGAGAACAGGGGAAGGTTTCCCCATCAGTACAGTATCCTACTATGTAAATTGGCTACAAATAGACAAACAGCAGCACATGAAGAACAAGAGTTATTTGTGTGCTGAAGTTTATAACATATAGAAGTAAATGTTGGAAAACAACACAAAGGCTAGAGGGGGAAAACTCACAGAATGGGAGAAAATATTTGCAAACTACCCATTTGACAAGGGATTAACAACCAGACTATGTAAGGAGCTCAAACAACTCTATAGGAAAAAATGTAATAATCTAATTAAAAATGGGCAAAAGATTTGAATAAGCATTTCTCAAAAGAAGACATAGATATGGGAAACAAGCATATGAAGAGGTGCTCATCATCGTTGATCATTAGAGAAATGCAAATCAAATATACAATAAGATATCATCTCATCCCAGCTAAAATGGCTTTTATCCAAAAAAATAGGCAATAGCAAAGGCTGGCAAGAATGTGGAGAAAAGGCAACCCTTGTACACAGTTGGTGGGAATATAAATTAGTACAACCACTGTGGAGAACAATTTGGAGGTTCTTCAAAAAACTAAAAATAGGCCAGGTGCAGTGACTTACACCTGTAATCCTAGCACTTTGGGTGGCCAAGGAGGGAGGACTGCCTGAGCTTGGGGGTTCGAGACCAGCCTAGCCAACATGGCAAAACATCATCTCTATTAAAAATACAAAAAATTAGCCTGGCGTGGTGGCACACACCTGTAGTCCTAGCTACTTGGGAGGCTGAGGCATGAGGATAACTTGAACCCAGGAGGTGGAGGTTGCAGGAAGCCGAGATTGTGTCACTAAACTCCAGTCTGGATGACAAAGTAAGACTCTGTCTCCAAAAAACAAAAAGCAAAAAAACGAAAAACAACAACAACCAAAAAACACCTAAAAATGGCACAACCGTATTACCCAGCAATCCCACTGCTAGGTATCTACCCAAAATAGAGGAAGTCAGTATATCAAAGAGGAATCTGCACTCACGTTTATTGCAACACTATTCACAATAGCCAAGATTTGGAAGCAACCTGTGTCCATCAACAGATGAATGGATGAATAAAATGGGATACATATACACAAGGAAGTACTATTCAGACATACAAAACATGAGATCCTGTCATTTGAAAATATAAATGAAACTGGAGGTTATTATGTTAAGTGAAATGAGCCAGGGACAGAAAGACAAACTTCCTGTGTTCTCACTTATTTGCGGGAGGTAAAAATTAAGACAATTGAACTCACAGAGATAGAGTAGAAGGATGGTTATCAGAGGCTGGGAAGGGTAGTAGCAGCTTGGAGGGGAGATGGGGGGGATGGCTAATGGGTACAAAAAAAAAATAGAAAGAATGGATAAGACCCAGTATTTGTTAGTACAACAGGGTAACTATAGTCAAAAATAATTTAATTGTACATTTTAAAATAACTAAAAGATTATTATTGGATTGTTTGTAACACAAAAGGTAAATGCTTGAGGAATGGCTTCCCCATTTACCCTGATGTGATTGTTAAGCATTGCATGCCTGTATCAAAATTTCTTATGTGACTCATAAATATATACACCTACTATGTACTCACAAAAATTAAAAATTAAAATTAAAAGAAAAAGAAAAAATATATAGGACATAACATTCTTAAACATTATGAACCTATTAATAGAGTTTAAAAATAATGGAGCAAAAGCTAAGTACAGGAAAAATAGACAAATCCACTAGTATAGTAACACATTTCAGTGGTCCTTTTGCAAAAGTGGATAAAGCAAATATTTTATATAATAAAATACTAAATAATTAAGGATATAGAAACTTAAACAACAATACCAACCAAGACTACCTAAAAGGCATTTTTGGAACATTCTACCCAGCAATTACAGAATACACATTATTTTTAAGTATACATGTAACATTTACCAAGATAGGCCATATTCTGGGTAATAAAATAATTCTCCCTGAACTTGAAAGTATTCAAATTCTACAAAGTTGTCTGACTACAATGGAAAAATTAGAAATTAAAAAATAAAAAGGCCTCTGGAATATTCCCAAATATTTGGAAACTGTTTTATTCAAGATTCTTCAGACACACAGAAACAATAGGATATATACAGTTGACCCTTGAACAACATGGGAGTTAAGAGTGCAGACACTCCATGTAGGTAAAAATCTGCATGTAACTTTTAACTCCACAAAAACTTAACCAGTAATAGCTTGCTGTTTACCAGAAGCCTCACCAATAACAGTTGATTAATACATATTTTGTGTGTTATATGCTTCATATATCATATTTTTACAATAAAGTAAGTTAGAGAAAAGAAAATGTTAAGAAGATCATGAGGAAGAGAAAATATATGTAATATTCATTAGGCGGAACCGGATCTTCACAAAGGTCTTCATCCTCATGGTCTTCCCATTGAGTACATTGAGGAGGAGGAAGAGGAGCGATTGGTCTTGCGTCTCAGGGGTGGCAGCAGTGAAAGAGGTGGAGGAGGTGGAATGGGAGGCATGGGAGGCAAACAAACTTGGCGAAACTTTACAAAAAGACACTAATTTCTGTCTGACTTTTTGCTTTTACATTTCTGTAAAAATGTTTCTATATGGTACCAATCTTTCTTCCAGTTTGTTTTAGTCTAAGTGTCTGTATCATAGAAGGGTTCATTTTGTACAAGAAGTGCAAGCAGTCTTGGATAATCAGAGCCCTCCTGCCAGATTGCCTAATGTCAATTTTTCTGACACTGCTCCTTTTCTATCTTCTTCCTCGTTGTCTGGCACTGGTTTGGAAATGCTCATTTCCATGAAGCTATCTTCTGTTAATTCCTTTGCTGTGGTGTTTGTTAGCTCTTGAATTTCTGCAAGATCCGTATCTTGAAACTTTTCACCCCTCACCGTTTTTGCGGTATCCACAATCTCTTTCATGATTTCCTTGATTGACTCTGTCATAAATCTTGTGAAGTCATGGACAATATCTGAACACAGGTTTCCCTGATAGGAATTTATTGTTTCAGGTTTGATGGTTTTCGTGGCTTTTTCTATAACAACGACGAAATCTTCAATGGTGTAATTTTTCCAGACTTTCATGATGTTCTCCCTATTGGGGTTCTCTCATGATGTTGACAACATTTTTCCATAGAGTACCATATGTAATGAGTCTTAAAGGTTTCTATGACCACTTGAGCTAGAGGCCAAATTAGATATGTTGTGTTTAGGGACAAATAGACCACTTTTATTCCTTCGGTGCTGAACTCATGAGGTTCTGAATGAGCAGAGACATTGTTCAACATCAAAAGAATTTTTAAAAGCAGTCCTTTATTGCTAAGGGGCTTCCCAATATCAGGGACAAACCATCAATGAAACCAATACAGAAAAAGTGTTCACAGCTGGGTGTAGTGATTCAAGCTTGTAATCTTAGTGCTTTGAGAGGCCAAGGTGGGAGGATTGCTTGAGGCTGGGAATTTGAGGTCAGTCTGAGCAACATATGAAGATCCCATCTCTACAAAGAAAATGTTAACCAGGCATAGGAGTGTGTGCCTGTGGTCCTAGCTTTTAGGAGGCTGAGGCAACAGGATCACTTGAGCCAAGGAGTATAAGGTTACAGTGAGCTATGATGCTATGATGGTGTCACTGCACTCCAGTCTGCGTGACAGAGGGACAACTTGTCTTCAAACACTTTTAATTTTTAAATTTTTTTTTTAAGAAAAAGTATTCAGGCCTTCTTTTTGTTCAAACAAAATACTGGCAGCGCTGCTGTCTATCTTTTCAAGGCTCGAGGGCTAGTAGATTTATAGGTAAGGGTAGACTTGGTCATAAACCCAACTAGATTTGCACAAAATAGGAGAGTTAGCTTATCCCCTCCTGCCTTAAATCCTGGTACTCGCTCCTCTCCCTTATTAATAAATATTCTCTGTGGCCTCTTATTGGGCACTGCCGTCTACACTAAAAATCTGTTTACTCAGACACCGTTTCCTCTCAGTGATTTTTCTTAATGGTATCTAGGAACTCATTTACTGCTTCTTGGTTGGCAGAAGCTGGTTCTCTTGTTGCCTTTACTTTTTTTTTTTTTTTTTTTTTGAGGCAGGGTGGTCTCATCCTGTTGCCAGGCTGAAGTGCAGTTTTAACTCACTGCAGCCTCAATCTTTCAGGCTCAAGGAATGCCTCCCATTTCAGCCTCTGGAGTAGCTGGGGCTACAGGTATGCACTATCACACCCAGCTAATTTTTTTTAATTTATATTTTTAGTAAATATGAGATCTCGTTATGTTGCATAGGCTGTTCTTAAACTCCTGAAATCAAGCAGTCCTCCCGTTTCAACCTCCCAAATTGCTGGGATTACAGGTGTGAGCCACCATGGCCGGCTTCTTCACATTTTTTAGGTCAAATGTCCTTCTGAAACCATCAAACTGTCCTTTGCTGACATGAATTTTCCAGATTTATATCTTTCATCTTCCCTTTGCTTTGTCATATAGTAACTTCACTTTTCCTCAGGTCATATTAAGAGTCTATAGGTATGACTTTCTTAGGAAAATCCTGTAATCACATAAATGCTGCAGTTTCTACATGAGATATAAAGGTATTTTACAAAAAACTAAAAAAATGCAAGGATTTCATACCTGGTGATGTATGATAAACCTAAAGCAACAGTTTATGATTTTTTTCTTTTTAAAAAATAGTCTAATGCTGGTTTTATTTATATTGAAAGAGTAGGCAACTGTAGCAGTAGACCTTAATCTGTGGTACTTATCAAACAATTCAGCTTTTTCTTGTAATGTCATGACTTTTCTCTGTTTCTTGGGAGCAGTTCCAGCTCTACCAGTGGCACTTCTTTTGAGTTCTCTGGTACTATTCAAGGTTTATGGTATTGAACTAACACAATGAAAAATAAGTAAGAACTGTGAGCAATCACTGTTTACTGTGATACATAATTTACTAGAGAGACAAACTGCTCATATGGAGAAGATTAGAGTCATGTGGCATTTTAAAGTGGATACGTTTAACATTTGAGCTCACTGCCATAGCAACAGGAGGTGGCTACAAAATTATTACGGTATTATAGTATGTACTATAGTTAATTTTATTCAGTTATAATTTAATACTGCATCATTATATATTTTTTCATCAACTTTTAAGTTTCAGGTTACATACGCATGATGTGCGGGTTTGTTACATAGGTAAATGTGTGCCATGGTAATTTGCTGCACTGATCAACCCATCACCCAGGAATTAAGCCCAGCATCCATTAGCTGCTATTCCCGTTGCTTTCCTTCACCCCACCCCAGCAACATGCCCCTGTGTGTGTAATTTCCCTCAGTGTGACCATGTGTTTTCATCGTTGAGTTCTACTCGTAAATGAGAACATGCAGTGTTTGGTGTTCTGTTCCTGCGTTAGGTTGGAGGAAAACAGCTTCCAGCTCCATCCATGTCCTTGCAAAAAACATGATCTCAGTCATTTTAATGGCTGCACGGTATTCCATGGTGTGTATGTACCATATTTTCTTTCTTTCTTTCTTTTCTTTGTCTGTCTGTCTTTCTTTCTTTCTTTCTTTCTTTCTTTCTTTCTTTCTTTCTTTCTTTCCTTTCTTTCTTTCTTTCTTTTTCTTTCTCCTTCCTTCCTTCCTTGCTTCCTTCCTTCCTTCCTTCCTTCCTTCCTTCCTTCTTTCTTTTTTTTTTTAGATGGCGTCTGGCTCTGTCGTGCAGTGGTGCAATCTCGGCTCACTGCAGCCTCCGCCTCCTGGGTTCAAGCAATTCTCCCGCCGCACCCTCCTGAGTAGCTGGGACTACAGGCACCTGCCACCATGCTCCGCTATTTTTTTGTTTGTTTGTTTGTTTGTTTTTGGTAGAGATGGGGTTTCACTGTATTGGCCAGGCTGGTCTCAACTCCTGACCTTCTGATCCATCCACCTTGGCGTCCCAAAGTGCTGGGTATACAGACATGAGCCACTGCGCCCAGCCATATGTACCATATTTTCTTTATTCAGTCTATCATTGATGGACATTTAGGTTGATTCCATGTCTTTGCTTTTGTGAATAGTGCTGCAATGAACATAGGTGTGTATGTATCTTCATAATAGAATAATTTACATTCTTTTGAGTATATACCCAGTAATGGAATTGCTGGGTCAAACGGTATTTCTGCTTCTAGATCTTTGAAGAATCACCACACTGTTTTCCACAATAGTTAAACTAATTTAAATTCTCACCAACAGTGTAAAAATATTCTTTTTCTTCACAACCTCGCCAGCATCTGTTGTTTCTTGATTTTTTGATGATCACCATTCTGACTGGCATGAGATGGTATCTCATTGCGGTTTTGATTTGCATTTCTCTAATGATCAGTTATGTTAAGCTTTTTTTCGTGTTTGCTGGCTGCATGAATGTCTTCTTTTGAGAAGTGTCTGTTCATCTCCTTTGCCCAATTTTTAATTTTTTTTTTCTTGTAAGTTTGTTTAAATTCTTTGTACATTCTGGATATTAGACTTTTGTGAGATGGATAGATTGAAAAAATTTTCTCCCATTCTGTAGATTGCCTGTTCATTCTGATAATAATTTATTTTGCTGTGCAGAAGCTCTTTAGTTTAATTGGATCCAATTTGTTAATTTTTTCTTTTGTTGCAATTGCATTTGGTGTTTTTATCATGAAATCTTTGCCTGGGTCTATGTCCTGAATGGTATTGCCTAGATTTTCTTCTGGGGTTCTTATTGTTTGGGGTTTTACATATAAATATTTAATTCATTTTGAGTTAATTTTTGTGTAAGATGTAAGGAAGGAGTCCAGTTTCAGTTTTCAGCATATGACTAGTCAGTTCTCCCAGCATCATTTATTAAACAGAGAATCATTTTTCCATTGCTTGTTTTTGTCAGGTTTGTTGAAGATCAGATGGCTGTAGGTGTGCGATCTTATTTCTGAGTTCTCTGTTCTGTTGCATTGTTCTATGTGTCTCTATCTGTACCAGTACCATGGTGTTTTGGTTACTGTAGCCTTGTAGTATAGTTTGAAGTTGGGTAGTGTGATGCCTCCAGCTTTGTTCATTTTGCTTAGGATTGTCTTGGCTATATGGGCTCTTTTTTGTTTCCATATGAATTTTAAAGTAATTTTTTTAATTCTGTGAACTATGTCAATGGTAATTTAATGGGAATATCATTTAATCTATAAATTACTTTGGGCAGTATGGCCATTTTCATGCTGTTGATTCTTGCTGTCAATGAGCATGGAATGTTTTTCTATTTGTTTGTGTCCTCTCTGATTTCCTTGAGCAGTGGTTTGTAGTTCTCCTTGAAGAGGTCCTTCACATACCTTGTTAGCTGTATTCCTAGGTATTTTATTCTCTTTGTAGTAATTGTGAATGGGAGTTCACTCATTATTTGGCTCTCTGCATGCCTGCTGTTGGTGTATAGGAATCTTAGCGATTTTCGCACATTGATTTTGTGTTGTAAGACTTCGCTGAACTTCTTTATCAGTTTAAGAAGTTTTTGGACTGAGATGATGGGGTTTTCTAGATATAGAATTATGTCATCTGCAAACAAAGTTAATTTGATTTCCTCTCTCCTATTTGAATAAGCTTTATTTCTTTCTCTTGCCTGATTGCTCTGGCCAGAACATCAAATAAATATTTTGAATAGGAGTGGTGAGAGAAGGCATTCTTGTCTTGCATTGGTTTTCAAGAGGAATGCTTCCAGCTTTTGTCCATTTGGTATGATATTGGCTCTGGGCTTGTCATATATGGCTCTTAGTATTTTGGGGTATGTTCCTTCAATACCTAGTTTATTGAGAGTTTTTAACATGAAGGAATGTTGAATTTTATGGAAGGCATTTTCTGCCTCTATTGTGGTAATCATGTGGTTTTTGTCTTTAGATCTGTTTATGTGATGAATTGCTTTTTTTGATTGTTGTATGTTGAGCCAGTCTTGCATCCCAGGGATGAAGCCAACTTGATCATGATGTATAAGCATTTTGATGTGCTGCTGGATTTGGTTTGCCAGTATTTTATTGAAGACTTTTGCATTGATGTTTATCAGGGATTTTGGCCTGAATTTTTCTTTTTTTGTTGTGTCTTTGCCAGGTTTTGGTATCAGGGTGATGATGGCCTCGTAAAATGAGTTATGGAAGAGTTCCTCCTTTACAATTGTTTGGAATAGTTTCAGAAGAAATGGTACCAGCTCATCTTTATACTCTGGTTGAATTCAGCTGTAAGTCTGTTTGCTCCCTTGCTTTTTTTGGTTGGCAGGCTATTTATTACTGCCTCAATTTCAGAACTCATTATGGGTCTCTTCAGGGATTCATTTCCTTCCTGGTTCAGTCTTGCGAGTGTGTATATGTACAGGAACTTGACTATTTCTTCTAGGTTTTCTAGTTTAGCATCATTATGTTTGTTTTACATTTCTCTCAACTGGGAATAGCACTGATCTGTATATGTTTGAGTGCATTGGTTTTAATAAATTTACAGTTTTTATGATAGATTTATGTATATTTTATGGTAGTAAATTATAAAATATACTAGGATCTACATATATTTTTGTATTCATGATGTATCTGACTTCAGGTTAATTACTTATATTTCTATACTATGCAGTTCATCTGCAAGTTCCTTTAACCTGATGCAAATCTCTACCTAAAAAAATACCTAGAAATATATTTAACCAATGAGGTGAAAGATTTGCATAAGGAAAAGTACAAAACACTGATGAAAAAAATCATCAATAACACAAACAAATGGGAAAAAATTCCATGTTTATGGATTGGAAGAATCAATATAATTAAAGTGAATATACTTCCCAAAGAAACCTAAAGATTAAACCCAATCCCTATTGAAATGCCAACATCATTTTTCACAAAATTAGAAAAAACAATCCTAAAATTCACATGGAAACTAAAAAGAGCCTGAATAGCCAAAGCAATCCTAAGCAAAAAGAACAAAGCTGGAGGCATCACATTATTTGACTTCAAGTTACACCACAAGGTTATATTAACCAAAACAACATGGTACTGGAATAAATATAGACACACAGAGAGATGGAACAGAATAGAGAACCCAGATTTAAAGCTACATACCTACAATCAACTGATCTTTGACAAAGTCAACAAAAATATACACTGGGGAAAGGGCACGCTATTAAATAAATGATGCTGGGGAAAATTGAATAGTCGTATGCAGAGGAATGAAACCGGACCCACACCTCTCACTATATACAAAAATTAAGTCAAGAGGGATTAAAGGCATAAATGTAAGACCAGAAACTATAAAATCCCAGAAGAAAATCTAGGAAAAACTCTTCTGGACATTGACATAGGCAAAGAATTTATGACCAAGTCCTCAAAAGAAAACACACACACAAAGAAACAAAAGTAGACAAAGGGGACTTGATTAAACTAAAAACCTTCCGCACAGCAAAAGAAAAAATCAGCAGAGTAAACATATAACCTCCAGAATGAGAAAAAATGTTGGAAACTATGCATTCAACAAAGGGCTGGATTCTAGAATCTACAAGGACCTCAAACAACTCAACAACAACAGCAAACCATTCAGAAGAGGGCAAACGGCCAGCCTCAGTGGCTCACACCTGTAATCCCATCACTTTGGGAGACTGAGGCAGATGGATCACTTGAAGTCAGGAGTTCAAGACCAGCTTGGCCAACATGGTGAAACCCCGTCTCTACAAAAATACAAAAATTAGCCGGGTATGATGGTGGGTGCCTGTAATCCCAGCTACTCAGGAGGCTGAGGCAGGAGAATCGCTTGAACCTGGGAGGTAGAGGTTGCAGTGAGCCGAGATCGTGCCATTTCAACCCAGCCAGGGAAACAAGAGTGAGACTTTGGCTAGAAAAAAAAAAAAGAAAAAGAAAAAAAGAAAAGAAAAAGGAAGTGGGCAAAAAATATAAACAGACATTTTTCAAAAGAAGACATATAAGTGGACCAACCAACATATGAAAAAAAGCTAACATCACTAGTAATCAGAGAAATACAATTAAACCACAATGACATGCCATCTTACACCAGTCGGAATAGTAATTATTAATAGAAGTAAAAAAACAAAAGATGTTAGAGAGGATGTGATAAAAAGAAAATTCTTATACACCTTTAGTGGTAATGCAAATTAGTACAGCCTTTATGGAAAACAGTATGGAGCTCTCAAAGAAATAAAAATAGAAGGCCATTCTAGCCAGAAATCTCACTACTGGGTATATACTCAACTAGAAATAAAGTATTATATCAAATAGATACTTGCACTCATATGTTTATCACAAGACTACTCACAATAGCAAAAATATGGAATCAGCCTAAGGGTGCATTAATGGATGATTGGATAAAGAAAATATATGATAGCATATTTTATAATAAAATATATAACTATATATACTATCATGGAATACTACTCAGCCATAAAAAAAGAGACTGAAACTATGTCTTTTGCAGCAACATGAATGGCACTGGAGGCCATTATTCTAAGTGAAATAACTCAGAAACAGAAAGTCAAATACAACGTATTCTTACTTAAAAGTGGGAGCTAAACAATGAATGTATGGACTTCCAGGGTGGAATAATAGACAATGCAGACTCCAAAACGTGGGAGAGTAGATGAGGACTGATAAATTACCTATTGAGTACAATATTCATTGTTTGGGTGATGACTACATGAAAACTTCAGACTTCATCACTATGCAATATGTACATGCAAGAAATCTGTAATGTACCCCCTAAATATATAAAAATTCAAAAATTTAAGAAATTGTTGCAAATCTCCAAACATTTTCCAATATATTTATTGGAAAAAAGTCTGCGTATAAGTAGACCTGTGCAGTTTAAACCTTTCTTATGCAAGGTCAACTCAAGGTATCTTGAATCTGAATACTACAAACTCGTGCAGAATTTCTGTATTGAATTCTGGAGACAGAATTCCTTCTTTTGCAAATCTTAGTTTTTCTTCTTAAGGGCCTCAACTGATTGGATAAGGCCAGTTCACATTATGGAAGGTAATCTGCTTTACTTCAAGTCAACTGACTTTAAACATTAATTGCACCTTAACAGCAACATGTAGACTAATGTTTAACTAAACAACTGTTCACCATAGTCTAGCCAAGTTGAAACATAAAATTAACCATCACAGAAAATACACAACACACATCTTAATTATGCATTAGTCAAAGAAGAAATTGAAAAGAAGATTAGAAATAATTTTTATCTCAATGAAAATTAAAACACAATATGCCAAAATTGGTGGGATAAAGCAAAAGCAGTACTTAGGGGAAAATGTATGCCAATAAACATTTTTATTAGAAAAGAAAATATGTCCTACTCTAATCAATGACTTCAGCTTTCACCTTAATAAACTAGAGAAAGAGGAACACATGAACCTCAGATTGAGCAGAAGAAAGAAAATCGTAAAGGTTGTAGTGAAAATCAGTGAAGTAGAAATCAGAAATAAATACTCGCTTTTTGAGAAGATCAATAAGATTGATAAACCAAATTGAGCAGATGTAGATCAATCAAGAAAAATATTTGAGAAGACATGAATTGCCAGTATAAAAAAAATATATAAAGAGCTAACATAACTACAGATCCTTAAGGCTTCAAAAGAATTATAAGGAAACTTTATGAAAACTTTTATGTTAAATCAGTAAGTTAGACGAAGTAGACAAATGATACTCAGGAAGAAGTATATAAATGGAATCATCCTATGTTTATTAAAGAAAATAAATTTATAATGAAAAATCTTCCCATGAAGAAAAAATTAGTTCCAATTGGCTTCTCTGGAAAATTCTACCATTATTTAAGGAAGAAATAATAGTTTTTCTAAGAAAATGAAGAAAGGGAAATGCTTCCTAATTTATTTTATAAGTCAAATATTATTCTGATATTCAAATCAGGGAAAGACATTACAAGAAAAAACAGTTGCAAAAGTATTACTTTTTTTAAGCAAATTAAAACTTATGTCATAACCAAGTGAATTGTATTCCAGTAATATAAGATTGATTTAACATGCATAAATAATATAATTGATCATGCTACATTAGACAACGGTAATAATAAATATGATAATCTGAATAGATGTTGAATGGTATTTGACAAAATACAACGTTCTTTTCTGAAAGAAAAAAAAAACTCAACAAACTAGAAATAGAAAGGAATTTCCTCAACCAAATAAAAGAGATCTTCAAAACTGCTACATACATTCATGCAGCCAACAAGCATATGAAAAAATGCTCAACATCACTAATAATTAGAGAAATGCAAATCAAACCACAGCGAGATACCATCTCACACCATTCAGAATGGCTGTAATAATAAAAGTCAAAAAATAAGTCAAAAAAGTAGAAAAATAACAGATGCTGACTGGCAAAGCTGTGGAGAATGCTTATGCACTAGTGGTGGGAATATGGATTAGTTAAGCCATCGTGGAAAGCAGTTTGGCAGTTTCTCAAAGAACTTAAAACAGAATTACCATTTGACCCAGCAATCCCATTATTGGGTCTATACCTAAAGGAATAGAAATCATTCTACTAAAAAGACACATGCATATGTATGTTCATCACAGCACTATTTACAATAGCAAAGACATGGAATCAGCATAGATGCCCATCCATAGCACACTGGATAAACAAACTGCGGTACACCATGGACTATTATTCACCCGTAAAAAAGAATGAGATCATGTCCTTTGCAGCAATATGGATGGAGTGGGAGGCCATTATCTTAAGCAAACTAACACAGGAACAGAAAACCAAATATTGCATGTTCTCACTTACAAGTGGGAGCTAAACCTTGAGGACATATGAACACAAAGAAGGGAACAACAGACAGCAGCACCTACTTGAGGATGGAGGGTGGAAGGAGAGGGAGGATAAAAAAACTGCCTATCATTTACGATGCTTGTTACCTGGGTGACAAAATAATTTGTATACCAAACCCCCATGACATGCAATTTACCTATACAACAAACCCACACATGTAACCCTGAATCTAAAGTAAAATAATAATAAAAAACACTTAATACCTTTAACATTTCTGTGAAAAAAAATGGCCAGATTCTCTTTCTAGCCCAGAAAAGAAGAATGAAAGCCCATCTGATTGTCAAAAAAACTAGGATGACTTTAAAAACAGAAAACCCTACAGATAATATCATGCATATTGGCTAAAGAGTGAATAATTTTCTCCAAGGATCTTAAAGAAAGTAAGGATTTCTGCTCTTATAATTCCTATTAAGCATCATTGTTCTGGAGGATCTATCCCGTGAGGTAGGGCAACAAAAGAAATAAAAGACATCCAAATTGTATTGAAGGAAGTAAATCTGTCTTGATCCACAGACAACATGATCATGTGTACAAAAGAAACCAAAAAAAAAGTTTATAAAGGTTGCAGGATGTCAGGTGAATAGATAAAAATTACTTGTGCTTGGCTGGGCACGGTGGCTCACGCCTATAATCCCATCACTTTGGGAGACTGAGGCGGGCGGATCATGAGGTCATGAGTTCAAGACCAGCCTGGCCAATATGATGAAACTCTGTCTCTACTAAAAATACAAAAAATAGCCGCGGATGGTGGTGCATGCCTGTAGTCCCAGCTGCTCGGAAGGCTGAGGCAGAAGAATCACTTGAACCCAGGAGGCAGAGGGTGCAGTGAGCCAAGATGGTGCCACTGCACTCCAGCCTGGGCGACAGAGTAAGACTCCGTCTCAATAAAATAAAATAAAACAAAATAAAATAAAAATTACTTGTGGTTTATATACTAGCAAAGAACAATCCAAAATTAAAATTTTTTCTGAAGGTCTAGAGCTGAAAGGAAGTGAAAAATAATAAATAAAAATTTAAAAATTTAAATGCCATTTATAGTATAAAATATAAAAATAAGTGCAGTGTATTGCATCTAACACATCTTAATAAAGCTATGAAACAATAATTAAAAGGAAAAAATTGAGTAAAAATAATGCAAAGTGAACGTTTGGAATCTCAAAATAAACTGTACCATTTTGCACAGAAAAGGAAAAACAAATTTTATTTACTTTGGAAAAAATGGAAGAAACAAAAGAACATAGGTATATCTGAAGAAAGGAAAGACAATGTAAATGAGTTACGCATTTTTTTGTGTATTTGCTGTGCATTTATTTAACATTTTAAAATATGATCTCTATCAAACCAAGGGACACATGTAGCTATACTTGGAATTTTTTGACTGCTTATTTTGAAATAATTTTCATTGTGTCTTCTCACTAATTCATTCAATCATTTATTTCAGTGTGAACTTATGAATATTTATTTTATAGTTCCAGTTATAATTCAATCCTACATTATTAATTTTCTTGCTCAAATTGTTCTAGATTTGGCCATTAGCGGTTCTTTTTGGTTGGCGTACCTCCATTGTTTTCATTCTTTTTATTTATTATTTATTTGTTTTCCTTTTTTGAGTATTTCTTTCCTTTCTGACATCACAATATGTTCCAGGCTCACCTTGTTTTCCCCAGCTCAAGGCCTATATTCAATAACTTCGTTGTGTGGATATAATAGTTTGTTTAGCCACTCACCATTGGAGGACAATTTGATTGTTTCCAGTCCTTAGTGATTACGAATAAAGCTGCTATAAACATTCTCATAAAGATTTTTGTACAAACGAATGATCTCAATTCACTTGAATAAATATCTAGAAATGGGATTGCTAGATTTGTGTGGCAAGTGTATGTTTAACTTTAGAAGAAATTGTCGAAAGTTTTAATTTGTATGAAGTCTAATTTATTATTTTTAAATACTATCTTTTAGTATCATATCTTAGAACTCTTTGCAAAACCCAAGATGCAGTTTTTTTCTAGGAATCTTATGGTTTTATATTTTACCACTATGTCTGTAATTCTATTTTGAGTTAATTTTTGTATTAGGCTTGATATTTAGGTCAGGTTCACATTTTTTATATGTACATCCAATTGTTCCAACACCTTTTGTTGAAAAGACCATAGTATTTGTCTCTATTGAATTACTTTCACATCTATCCCCAAAATCAGTTGACTAGGTTTTGTGGATCTATTTCTAGGCTCTTCATTTTGTTCCATTAATCCATGTATCTAGCCCTTCATCAAATACTCCGTGTTCTTTCATTTCTTCATAACTGTAGCTTTTTTAAGGAGTCTAGATATCAGATCATCTAGATACCAGTTTGAGTCTTCTAACTTTGATCTTTTTTAGAATTATTTTAATTATTCTATCATTTTGCTTTGACTTAGCCATTCCACAATGTATCAAAACATCATGTTGTATACCGTAAGTATATATATTTTTTACTTCCCAATTTTAAAAAAGATGTCCATATTGAAAAAAATTAAGGAGAACAAGTTCTCAAATTTCTAATCAGACACAACTGTGGCCGAACTGATGTCTTCAAATATATCTAAAGAAAATGTTAATGGGTATGGAATTTAGAAAGAATAAGCCAAAAGGGCAAAGTACTGGCATTTATAGATTAGTGATTTAACAACCAGCACAGTTCAGGGAAGATGCACAGTAAATCTCAAGGAAAATGAATAAGGTTTCTGTTGTAGACAGGAATGATTCATCACATCTGTACATGGCCTGAATGAAATTACCTCCATTTGTCTGATTTCATTGCCTCCAAGCATCCTATTGATTATCATTTGGCTCCAGGTTTTGAGGTCAGAGTGTTTCAGTTCTGCTCTGCCCCAGCATTCAGTAGTTACATGCAGCTTTCTTAATTTCTTAGAACACCACCTTCCTCGTTTGTAAAATGATGTTATAAATAAGTACTTATAGGATTGTTGAATTTACTATGGTGATGAAAACCAATAAACTAAAGGGAAATCTCCTAAGTAAAATGGAGATGGCAGATATCTGAGTTTCCAGATATCAGCTCTCCAAGTTGGCACCCTTCTTAACACTGCCAGCAGAAGGGACACCAGTGGCCAGATGCGAGGAGTACCAAAGGTAGTGGGAGCGTACCAGGCTAGAGAGACAATGCATCTTGCACAGGAGGGAATTGAGCAGTGGTGATTAGACTACTCTCATGAGGTTTCCCAAATGATTCAGAGGGTAGTAGAAGGTACCTACTTGGGCAGAGGGCCACATCAGCCAAGAGTAGACTATAGTAGCCCCAATTAGTAAGACTTTCACTCCTTCCCTCTATTGTCTTTCTCCTTTTCCAACTCTGGAGATGCTGTAAGGAAAAGGAGAGGAATTGTGGGGACAAGAGGAACAGGAATGTCCACCCCACAGCATGTCCTTCTCACTTGATATCTAGCAGGCACTGCCTGTGGGGAATAGGTGAGCAGTAAATTATCTATGAGACAGAACCAACCAGATTTTTAATATATTACATTTAATATTAATGAGTGCATAGCTACACATTCTGCCCAAGATATCTTAAGAGACAGAAAAGGAAAAGTAAACAAGGCAATTATTAAAGAAAAATCAAACATTTTCTTATTTGTACCCTATAGAAAACAGAGCTGCAATTAACAGTTTTTTGTTTCGTAACTCGGAACAATTCTTTCCTAATTGGACCTTCTTTCTTTTTTTTGCTTGCTTTTTCTTTGCAAGAAAAATGTTTTATTTTTCTTTTTATGATTCTAATGAAGTATTAAAAGAATATATGTGTTATGAAACATATTAATAAAATTAATGGCATAAACTTACCCTTGCCAGCTGAAATTCACTAACTAGAAAGTCACAAATATTTCCTCTACTAAATTCCTCTCCCCTATTATATACAGCTGCTACAACCCCACAAGTAATCAGTAGCTTGAATTTTATATCTATGTTTCTTTGTATAGCAGGCATTGTCAGTGTCCCCTGTATATCTTCTGGGCATTCATCATCCTGTAAATGCAGAAGGATTTTACTGTAAGCGCCTCTAACTTTCTTCCAAGAAGGTTTTGCTGGAGTGTACAAGGTAAACCAGAAGAACTGTTTTTCCTTTTAAAATATTGTTTAAAATGATTTAATTTTCTATGTGCACACATATGCACACATACAAACATACATATACATGCCTCTTAACAACATGTAGTTGTTTCACATGCCTTTAGCTTTGTGGTATAATAAATATGATATCACACCTTATGTGATTTTCTGGAACTTGCATTTTTCATTAAACTTTGTTGCCAAAATTCATTGTATTTTTGAGTATACCTGTAGTTCTTTCATTTTTTTTTTTTTTTGCTGCATATACAGTTTTATGCTATACATCAATCATTTGATTTTCCCATCTATTCTCTAGATTGTTGGCAATTTGGATTGTTTCCTTGTTCTTTCCATTATGAACAGTGTTGCTATGAACATACTTATACAAGACTCTCAGGGCACCTGTGCAAAACTTGATCTGTTATGGTGTATGAGAATGCTCATTTCAAACTACATCCCAAAGTGGTTGCAGTAATTTACCCTCCTCCTGGTGTAAGAATTTCCATTGAACCAAATTCTCTGCAACTTTTGGTCTTGAAAGGTTTCCCCATTGATTTGTAGTGCTACCTTTATTATATATAAAGTTACCATACACACATGGATCTGTCTCTGGACTCCTTGGAATAGTCGTTGGTTCATTCATCTGTTATTGCACCAATAGCACATTGTATTTATTACTTAGTTTTGTAGAATATCTTATACCTGGTAGAACAAGTTTCCTTCTTCTGTTGTAGTTTCCTTGAATATTTACATTAATTTAAGGAATAATGACTTTTTATAATATAGAAAACAAGAACATGAAATGCTTCTCCCTTAATCAGATCATCTTCCATGTTATTTTGAGTTTTAAAGTTTTGTCCATAGAGTTCTTGTGTATTTTTTAAAGGCTAAAAAACAATGTATTATTTTCATTGCTATTGAGAATGTTGTTCTTTTAAAGTTATTGTCTCTTTGGTTATTGTTGCTGTAGAGAGTTAAATCTCTCATAAGAAGATATTCACTTTATCTGCAAATTATGGCAGTTTTGTCTTGCCTTCTAAGCTTTTATTATTTCTTGTTTTTTCTTTATAGCCTTTACCAAAACATCTAATAGTGTGTTTTAACAGTAGAAGTGTTGGTGTACCTTTTTGTCTTGTTCCTGGTCTCAAAGGGAATGCATTAATAGTTTTTCCATTAGATACAAGGTTTGTTATAGGTTTTGTTATACAGTATATCTTTTATCAAGTTTAAGACAGCACCCTTGTATTCTTAATTTGCTAACACCTTTTATGAAAAAAGGCTTGCCTTTTATCAAATGCCTTTCTAGTCCCTATTGTGAAAATTACATTTTTATCTCTTTATTCTATTAATGTAGTGAATTACAATTGACATATGAAATCAATTTACTTTATAAATATAGAAGTACTCACAGTACGTGAGGAGATAAAAAATGTGCAATCTAGAGCTGCAAAGACTCAGGGAAAGACTTTGAGAACAAGGACAATGCACAGAAAAAAACAGAGCATAACTAAGAGATACAGATCTTTGAAATATTGTATGCACTGTCATCAAGCCACATATGAACCTAGTACTCCCCTAAACATTCATTGAGTAAGCCAAGAACTTCCTTCTTTGCTAAAACCAGTTAGAATTTGCTTTTCTGATACTTGATATGAAAATGCTGCTTATTAATTCAGGTCTAATTGTTTTCAGCTGTCTAATGCCATTTATAAAATAGCCAACTCTATCTTTCTGATTTGAAGTGCCTCCTTTACTCTGACCTCAATTTGAAAAAAAATGAGTCTGTTTCTTAATATCAATCCATTTCTTTGTCTATTTTGTCTATTATTACACCGATGATATTCTTATTTAAAAAAATTATATCGTGTTTAATTCTTTTTTGAATGGCTTGAAGTAAGAAAATTTAAAACAGTGTATATTAAAAACTCTCCTCAACTTCAAACATCCATTAATAGGATTTCCCATTCAGAACACCCAATGTGACAGGTTTCCTGTATATCCTCCCTTAGAACTTCAAGCACATAAAAGTAAACAAATTTTAAGTCACAAAAGTAGTATATTATAAAATTGATCTGCACCTTACTTTTTGTTTAATAGTGTATCTTACATATTATTCCACTTCAGCATATAAAGCACATTCTCATTCTTTTTTGTAGCAGAATGGCACTCCGTTGAATGAATATTGTCTCATTTGTTTAACCAAATAATCTTTTCTCCATAGGCATTTAAGTTATTTCATTCTTGTTTTACTATAACAAAGGGTTATGGAATGAATAGCATTGTACATATATCATGTAGAATGTGGAAATGTGTGACTCCAGTATACATTATTTGGTGTGGAAGGTACATATGTACATTTCAGCTTTTGAAAATGTTGTGAAATTACCTTTATTTAAAGTTGTGAATTTCAGATAGCAGTGTATTTTAACACAGCCTATTACCAAAATTTTAATTTGTTCTATACTGTTGAAGGAAAATCTATATCTTCTATAATATTTTAACATCAGCTTTATTGAGTTATAAATTACGTCTGAGAAAAAAACACCCATTTTTAGCGTACACTTTAATATGTTTGACAAATTTATACACATGTGCAACTACCTCCACAACAAAGATGAAAACATTTTTAATCACCCCAATGTTCCCTTGAGCCTCTGCCAAGTGATTCCCCCAACTATCCTTGCCAGCTGGTGATCTTTGATTTGTTTTCTATTACTATATACACATGGTCTCTAACCTAATGATTTTTTGACTTTATGAATGTATGAAAGTAATATGCATTTAGTAGAAACTATACTTCATTATCATACTGTATTCAATAAATTATATGACAAATCAACACTGTTATAAAATAGGCTTTGTGTTAGATGATTTTACCCAACTGTGGGCTGATGTAAGTATTCTGAGCATGTTCTAGGAAGGCTAGGCTAAGCTGTGATGTTTGGCAGAGTAGGTGTAGAAAATGTGTTTTCAACTTACAATGTTTTAAACTTGAGATTAGTTATTTTATGACATAAATGTAATCCTATTATAAGTGTAGGAGCATCTGTCTTGGATTTGTTGTTTCTAGAGTTTCACCTAAATGGAACTGAATAGTAGGTGCCCCTTTATGCCCAGACTCTCTTGCTTCACATAGGGATTTTGATATTCAACCTTGTTTTTGTGTGTATAAGTAGTTCTTTTTTAATGCTGAGTAGTATTTCATCATAAAAATATAATCATTTATTAATACATCTATTGATGAATATTTGATTTATTTTTAGTTTTTTACTCAGAATAAAGGTACTACAAACATTTGTGTTCAAATTTTTATGTGCACATATATTTTTTTTTAATTTGGGGAAATTATTTAAAATACTTAAATACTTTTAATTTGGGGAATCTCCAGGTCACACTTCAGTAGAAATTGTCAAATGGAACCAACTAGTTGTATAATTTTTCGTTCTCGTCATTAATGTATGAGGGTTCCAGTTATCACACATCCTTGCTAACATTTAGTATTATCAGTCTTTTACATTTTTGCCATTCTGGCGAGTCTGTAACGCTATCATACTACAGTTTTAATTTACATTTCTCTCTTGATAAAGGATATTGGGTATCCTTACATATGTACATTAGACATTCTTCTTTTATGAATGTTCATTCAATCTTTGCTCATTAAAACAAATGTAGTTGTTTGTTTATTATAAAGTTGTAAGAGTTCATATGCCTATCTATCATCACCTACCCATTATTTTTCTATATAGTTTGGATATAAATATTTAGCCAGATTCAAGATATAATTGTTGATTTGTCTATTTATCCCTTGAGTTCTTTCAGTTTTTACAAGCTCTGTAATTAGACAGTTAAACATTCTAGATTGAATGTATTTTTGTTAAATTGATCCTTTTATCATAATGAAATGACCCTCTATTTCTCTGATCATATTTCTTGTTCTGAAATTTACTTTGGTATTAAAACAGCAACTCCAGATTTTTAATGCTTCATGCTTAAATTGTATATTTATTCCTACTTTTTTACTTTTTTTATATGTGTCTTCATATTTAAAAGTTTATTTCAAGCCAGCTTGGAGTTTGGGCTTATAATTTCTTTTCTTTTTTTAATTTAGTCTGATAATTACTGTCTTCTATCTTAAGTGCTTAGGTCATTTTTATTATATATAATTACTGCTGTGTTGGATTTATTTCTATCACTTTGCTATGAGATTTTAGATTTTCTCATCTGCATAAGAAAATTTCCCCTCTTTTCTAGAGATTTTAAAATACGCATATTTAACTTTTTATAATCAACCTTCAAATAATATAATGTCACTTCACCTATAAGACTCTTTTAAGTGTTTACTTCCAATCCTTTGTTCTAAGTTTGTCATACTAAATCCCAAAACATGTTATTACTATTATTGATTTAAACTATCAGTTATCTTTTAAATTAAACAACACCCTATTTCTAACACATATTTAATAATGAAAGATGTAATGGTTTCCCCCTAATATTCAAAACAAGTCAGAGTGGCTTCTTTCACCCCTGTTATTTAACATTTAACTGAGTTCTTATACAGTGTAATATGCAAGAAAACAAAGCAGAGGCATCTAGTCCGGAAAGAAAGATGTAGAAATGCCTTTATTCACAGATGACATAAGAATATATACAAAACTGCCCATTATTTTCTGATGGAAAATTAAACCTATCATTCTTTTATCATAATTATTTACTTAAAGAGAAAGAGGTTAATCTCTAAGCTCTGACCTTTTAAAAATTAAAAATATAGAAAAATTTAAATAAATTTAAAGTTTGACTTTCTGTATTTTTGAAAAACCAATCTTCAATTTCTTTCACTTTACATTCTTGCTTTCCATTCTTCTAGGAGAGAATGAGAATTCCTTTTCTACATTCTGGTGACTTGTTTCAGAGATAGTATTTTATACGACACATAATCAAGAGCAGCCATTAGATAGGTCCAAAAAACTAAACACGATATTTTCTCATCCAAATTGTATGAAAAAGATCATTTGAATATTTGTTGAAGCATTTAGATTAATCGTATTTGTGCACATCTGAAGATTTATTATCTTTGCTCATTATTTTCTAATGGAAAATTAAACTTATTGTTTCCATTTTATTCTGAGAATGGTTTAACTGTGCTGGGAAACAATTTATTACTGTAAGTTCTTGATAAATAATTACAGCTTTTTATATCTTAATTGTTCATTCTAAAGAGTTGATAAATAGTATAATCATTCTTTATGTGTAGATAGACTTATCTATACTCTAAAAAGTAGTAATAATAATAACAACAAAAGCTATGAAAAATAAACTAAGAGTGAGAATTTTAACTAAAACACTAACAGTGAATTTACTTAATAAACTTAAAGAGATGAGATAGATTCACAGTTATTGAAATTATAACAGTATATAATCTCCATTTGTCCATATTTGAGGACATTATTTATGTCATAGTTCATCAATGTCCAAGCAAATGCTTTCAATGTACTTGAATTTTTCTCTGCTATAATATTTCAATTATTATTTATTAATTTTTATATGACATTTGAAGTATTTTGTTTAATAAAGTTTCTTTACATTTCATGTGAGATGTGAGGAATGTTCTGGGGGTTGACAGAATCGTATTTCTAAATGGTTGCATTTGTCACATATTCTCGTTACTCACTTTTAATTTTAACCATCATAGATAGTCTAGCTATTAAGGTACATTTTATGATAGAGAAGTAATACACATTTTGAATGTCTGCCAGCATTTGCCTGGCAAAAGTGACAACAACAACAGATAATCAAGATTTGAGCATACACTGTGATTCAGCAAATACTCTTGTATATTTTTCCAGGAAAGATTGTCCAGAATAAGCTAGCCTGTAATTTAAATTTTTATTTTGAATGTATTTTAAAGTACATTAGTTTAAGACAATGCTTATTAAAACAAAAACCTTATCTTATTTTGTCTCTCTCTTCATTTCCACTAGAAGATAGCATTCCAACACAGTAATTAAGAGAGGACTATGAGTCAAACTGTCTGACTTTATCACTTCCTAATTCTGAGACCTTTACTCAAGTTACTTGGGCTCTTGGTACCTCTGGTTCCTTATATACAAAAAGGGAATGATAAGTGATTTTGCTTCGTAGGGTATTCTTTATAAGATTACATATATTAGGTGTTATAGAATGACCTGGCACAGAAGTAGCACCTAATTAAAATGAGAAGCTCTCATTACTATTCTGAATTCTTACAAAATGTTGAGTTATAAATTATTTCCATGTTTGATAAAGAATAATAAAACACCTTTGGGAAGATAATTCTCTCATTCATTCAATAAAGATATATTGAGAGATTACTATTTGTTAGGCAATGTGCTAAGTGTGGGGCAACCATAAAACATGGTCTCTGACTTAAAGGAGTTCACTTGTGGGGAGACAAGTAAGGAGACAGGAAAACATATAATAACTGGTATAAGAACATAGAGAAAGAGTCAAAAAATTCTTTTCTTTCTCTCTCTCTTTTCTTTCTTTCCTTCCTTCCTTCCTTTCTTCCTTCCTTTCTCCCTCCTTCCTTTCTTCCTTCCCCCTTCCTTCCTTCCTTCCTTCCTTCCTTCTTTCCTTCCTTCCTTCCTTCCTTCCTTCCTTCTTTCCTTCCTTCCTTCCTTCCTTCCTTCCTTCCTTCCTTCCTTCCTTCCTTCCTTCCTTCCTTCCTTCCTCTCTCTCTTTCTCTTTCTCTCTCTCTCTCTCTTTCTCTCTCTTTCTTTCTTTCTTTCTTTCTTTCTTTCTTTCTTTCTTTCTTTCTTTCTTTCTTTCTTTCTTTCTTTCTCTCTTTCTCTCTTTCTCTCTTTCTCTCTTTCTTTATTTCTTTCTAAGGTTTCGCTCTGTCTCCCAGGCTGGAGTACAGGGTCATGATCACATAGCTCCCCATAACCTCAAACTCCTTGCTCTAGTGAGCTTCCCACTTCAGCCTCCTGAGTACCTAGGACAACAGGTATGTACCACTGTGCCCTGCTAATTTATTGTTTTAAATTTTTTTGGAGATATTGTCTCACCATGTTGCTCAGGCTGGTCTCAAACTCCTGGCCTCAAGTATTCCTTCCACCTAGGCCTCCTAGTGTGCTGGGCACACCAGACCAATTTTTTTTTTTCTGAAAAAGGCCAGATAGTAAATATTTTAGCCTTTGTTGGCCATACAGTTTCTGTTGCAACTCCTCAATCCTACTGTTGTGTTAAAGCAGCCTTAGACAATATATAAACAAATGGGGGGCATGACCGTGTTCCACGACAACTTTATTTATGGACACTGAGATTTAAATTTTATATAATTTCCACATACAGCCTTTTGTTTTCTTTTCCAACTTATTTAAAAATGTAAAAATTTTTCTTAGCTCACAGGCTATACGAAGATAGGTGGTAGTCAGACTTGGTCTATGGGCTAGAGACAGGTGATCCCTAAATCAGAGGAAAGATGAGCATTCCTGTAAGGAGTGGTTGCAGGGGAAGTCTTCCTGAGAAGAGTGTGACTGGCTGAGCTTTAAATAGTACAGATAATTCTGGTGAATATGTAAAGGAATAGCATCCTAGGCAGAAAATAACATGTGCGAATAAGAATGGCCATCAATAACAGTCACCAATGCTGAGTCCTTGCTTTGTGTTACTCACTTTACATAGATTATTTAATTTACTCATCCCAATATCCTTTTGAAGTAGTCATTATTTAATCTATTTTGCAGAGTAGAAAATTGGAGCTTAAAACATTAAGCAACTTGCTATGGACACCAAGTACTAGAGCGGTGCTTTGAAACTAAATCTAAAGGATTCCATAAGCAAGCTCTTAAGTTATATAATATATGATCCCATCAGATTTGTAAATATTTAGGAAACAGAAAATATCATGACTAAGGATTTTAGTTGATGGAAGAGATGGGGCAAGAGCAATGCTCCTTTAATGACTTCAGAATTTATCCTGAGGGTGAAGAAAGAACTATTACAGGATTTCAAGCACCAGAATGTCAAGGTAAGATGCTAGAAAAGTGGTTCTAGAAACATAGTGGAGAAAACTCAATGCCAGGCATATGAGAGCTTATTATTAAAGATGCTGAGACAGGATACTGGAAATACAGTTGGAAACTACAGCAAGGATCTAGACAAGAGGTAGTGGTGGTCTAAATGTAAACAGTGATTGGCGGAATGGGAGAAGAGACGACAGAAATATAATGGTTATCAAACTTAATTCCCTAGCACAGTTACTACAGCACTATTAACATTTTCACATGCTAAACCTCATTCCTGGAGATTCTAATTCAGTGGGCCTGAGTGTGAACTAAGCATCTGCATTTTTTAAAGTTTTAATAATTAATTCTGTCAGCCGGGGTGGAGAGGTACTAGGAAAAACTCAGGAAGTAGACTGAGGGTAAGGTATATTGTGATACACTTACTACAATTCGGAATAAACGAGGGAGAATATGATGAGTTTCATACTGAACAAGCTGAAGTTGAGTCATCTTGGATGCATTCAAATGGAGATGTCTAACCCATGCTGCATAGAGTGGCCCAGAGTTCAGGAGGGAGTAATGAACAGAAGATAGAAACAGGGTGGTCAGCATTCATTCATAGAGGAGTAAAACACAGTTTTCATAAGCTTTGTTACAGGTTAAATTCAAGATCAGAATGCTTCAGAGGGTAATCAGGCATTTGAACAGGGGCCTATTGACTTCTTTGTACCTTTAAGGCACACCACTTTTCAATATTGGGTTTTGTCCTTAATTAGGGTCAGTGAGGTTCTACACACCAGCATGGTGCCATAAAATTTCCAGAAATGAGCCTTTTCTAATACTCCAGCCAAAAGCAGTGTATAAGGTTGTTTTAATGAGAGCAGAATTGGCCAGAAGGAGACAATCAACATCAGCAGTAACACTCAGTGTTTACCAGCTCATCAGCAGCACCCCAGGGGAGGCAGTTGCTACAATTAGCTTAACTTCTTGCAAAGCTAAAGCAGAAGGTAGATACAAGAGAGAATGAGCCCCACACTCAGTCAACCAGTACAGCAATTTCTGGAAATCTCTCATTCGAGTACAGCAATTTCTGGAAATCTCTCATTTCATAGAAATAGTCCATGTCATCAGTGTGAAGGAGGATGCCTGTCTTTTGTTTGTTCAAAAGAAATATATGTATCCAACTCTCATAAGAATAATGAAAACAGTTTTGATTAAGAAGTGGGAAGCTACAGCAGAGCCATGTTTGTAAATTTTTACAGTTTGGACTACATCTGTCCTGAAATTATTGATGCTGAGTCAGATTAACAATAAGCTTTTGATAACTACTCTGAAGAAGTGTTATAGAAGCTTGTATTCGCATATTTTGGCTCAAGGGCCATTATCTACTAAATAAATGACCAATGGTGGATAAATGAATGCCCAAAGAGTCTTACTTATTTTTTACAATCTCATTTAATTCTCAAAGGAATTTGAGGTGGCTTACAATACAAATGTTTGCAGCAATGTTTTAAAATAATTTTTTATTTTTATCAAAAAAATAACAATTCAGATAGTATTAACAGACCCATAATGAAACACAATGGCCTTCTCTCCTTCAAGTCCTTCTCCCTAGAAACATTCTTTCAACTCTTCCACTGTCTTTCCTGATACTATAAATAATATATGCTTACATTGCTATTATTCAAGTTAATCTTTTACATATATTATTAGCTTCATTTTATATAAATTCTGCTATATAAAATGGATTCTTCCTCCCCTTATCCTTCTAAAAATTGTCATGTCACAACATTTAGTCAAGTCAATTGTCAGCTCCTGCTGCATTTTGTCAATATAAATATTATTCATTGTGGAGACAAGTAGCATATCATGATTGTTTCCTTTCTAGCACTACCTTCTCTATCCTCCACATGCCCAGAATTAGTTATTCCTTTGCTATTTCATGTACTTATCCTTATGTATGTTTTTCTAATTGTTTTCAAGAGCACTGATAAGTTCATATAGTTTTCCAAAACTTAGACAACCAATCTATAATTCTTTGTTTTTTTCTTGTTCTTTCTGGAAAATGTACTACAGAGACTTCTGTTTATCTTCTATTCTGGGCAGATTTCTCTCTAGGTCTACTGCACGGCTGTCTCCTCAGGGGCTTCCCTCTCTACTCATCTGTGTTATATCCCTATTTCCAGGATCCTATGTCTTCCTCCTTCTTAGTTTATTGCCTTGCTTTTCTGGATGACATCCTTTAATAGCTTTCAAGGAAATGGAGCATGAAAAGCATATTTTTCAGTCTTGTTTATTTGAAAGTGTCTTTTACCATCCCACTGATTTTTTAAAATTTTGGTTGTAATATTCTAAATTTACAAGTTCTTTTTATTGTCCATTTGCCATAACATTTTTTATCTTAGAAATGCAATAAAATTTCTCTTTTTGGGTGTTATTAATTATAGTGGTGTCTTCAAGTTTTCTTTTGCTTCCCTGTGGAATTATCACAGTCCCATATTGATAGTGTAAGCCTGAAAGATAGAAGATGGTGGTTTGAGAGTGGAAATTTTAAACTGTGATTAGAGAGGGAGTGCAGTTACTGGTAATGACAAGAATTGACTGAGATCGGGTGAGGGCAAGGTAGTTGGAGAGAGATGTCAAAGAACTGAGAGTCCATGGTATAGAAAGGATTACTTATGTAACTTTGAAATTTCTGAGAACTAAGGCAGAAGTAGAGTTAGAGAAAATGACAGTGAACTAGACGCTAAAACATTTAAAGAACAAGAGCGAATCACTTATTTTGGCATTATTTATAGATTATTGCAGTAAGGAGTGGATAGTGGATGGAATAGTTTAATATTATGAAATTAAAAATTGTGCAGTACTACTCTGTTCGCATGCTGCTGATAAAGACATATCTGAGACTGGGCAATTTACCAAAGAAAGAGGTTTAACTAAGTTCCACATGGCTGGGGAGGCCTCACAATCATAGTGGAAGGCAAGGAGGAGCAAGTCACATCTTACATGGATGGCAGCAGTCAAAGAAAGAGAGCTTGTGCAGGGAAACTCCCATTTGTAAAACCATCAAATCTCTTGAGACTCATTCACCATCATGAGAACAGTGCATGAAAGGTCCACCCACATAATTCAATTACCTCCTGCTGTGTTCTTCCCATGACAGGTGGGAAGTGTGGGAGTTACAATTAAAGATGAGATTTGGGTATGGACACAGCCAAACCATATTATGTGCATTTCACAGAAGGAAGGAAGAGTAATCTGGAAATGGCAGTGAAGAACAGGGAAGATGCAAAATCTACTTCCTGTACTAGTGGTAATGAAATTGTGAGAGAAAACATCTACAACTTGAGGGCACTATAGGTGAATTCCCGTCTTAAGGAGTCAGACTTTCATTAGAAAAAGAAATATAAGGAATGTTTAGAGAAGAGCTTAAGGACAAAGCACATGAATATGTTATCTTCTCTATTACTTATATTTGATTCTAAAATCAGAATTCTAGATTCTAACTGATGCTAAAATTAGAATTCTAGATTCTAATTGATTCTAAAATTAGTTTAGAATCATACACTGTTAAATGTTGAGATTCTAGATTTACTTAATAATCTTATTCTTAGGTATTCATTTTAAAAAATTGTCTTTTAAATTGCTAGCTTTTTATTTTATTTAAATGTTTTTATGTCAATTAATTTCTTTTTTCTGATCTTTTTAAATATTTTGTATTTGGTTTCTTTTTCCCTTATTCTTAACTTTTTAATATCTTTATTCCTGTGCTTCCACAGTCTTTTATGACCAGATCTATCATCTCACTGAGTCTACACTAATATATTCTACATTTCATTCTGCTACAATGGGTGAAATATCCATTTTTAAGGTAATTTCTTTGATGACTACACTGGATCCCGAACCCTTTTGTCCAACAAACAACTTGATTTCTGCAGTTGAAACTTCTCAATTTAGCATTAGCAATTTATTTTTGCCTAGGATATCATTTCCATAATCATATAAACATGCTATAATGTCTCCCATTTTAAAAGAAAGTAATCCTTCCCATGACTTCATAACCCCCTCAGTTATTACAGCATTTTTCTATTCCTCTTTAGAGTGAACCACCTCAAGAATCTTCCAAACTAGACTGCCTCCTTATCTTCTCTTATGACTTTCCATACTCTCTCACCTGTTTTTAAAAAGTGATTTAAAAACAGGTGTGACATGTAGTATGTATATTAGAGCACATAAAACACACATGTACAGGTCATTGAGAATGACTGTATATGGAAAAAACACATATGTGCCGATCAAAGGAAAATAACAAAGTCAACATGCACATACTCACCACTAAGGTTAAAAATGAAACTTTACCAGGACCTTAAAGTCCCTTCCTAATCCTATACTCCTCTTTATATCTAGATGTAGCCATTATCTCTGCTTTTTAATTGTGATATTCAAACCATTTTCATAGAAAACTATTATTGATATATTTACACTTAAATCTATCATCCTGCTACTTGTTTTCTATTGATTTCTTCTTTGTTCCATTTTCTCTCTCTTCTGCTTTCTTTTGGATTGTTTTTGGTGACATTTTATCTTCTTTTTGGCTTATTAGCTATAACACTTTGTTTTGTTACTTTAGTAGATGATTCAAGATTTATAATATATGTCTTTAACTTATCATGGTCATTTTTCAAGTGATTGTATGTCCTTCACATATAGTATAACAACCTTACAATAGTATGCATGCATTTATCCCTTCCTGACTATATTTTCATATGCTTTACTTGCACATATGCTGTAAACCCAGCAAGACATTACAATTATATTTGTTTAAAGAGTAAATCATCCTAAGGAGATTTAAATAAAACAAAAAATATCTTATATATTTACTTCTGTACTTACTAGCTTTGGTGTTCATTCTTCTTATCATGTAGATCCATGATTCATTCTGATATCATTTTCCCTCTTCCTGAAGGGATTTTTAGAAATATTTCTTGTCATATATGTCTTCTGTTGCTGAATTATTTCAACTTTTATATGTCTGAGAACATGTATATTTTGCCTTTGCTTTTTAAAGGCATTTTAAATGTGAGTGTAACATTCTAGGTCAGCAGCTTTTTTTTTTTTTTTTTTTTTTTTTCCTTTCTTTCAGTAGTTTAAAGGTGTTGATGCTAATGGTTGCATTGTTTCCACTGAAAAATTTGCTGTTGTCCTCATCTTTGGTCCTCTGAATGAAAGGTGTCTTATTTCTTTGGCTACTTTCAAGATTTTCTATTATTGCTGGTTTTGAGCAAGTTGATTATGAGATGAATTAGTATAATTCCCTTCACATTTCTTCTACTTAGGGTTTATTGAACTTCCTGGATAAGAGGCTTATAGTTTTTATCAAATTTGGCAAATTTTGAGCCATTATTTCTTCACAAGTTTTTGCCCTGCTCTCTCACTCCTCTCCTTTGAGTATCAGGATTTCACATATATTAAACAGCTTGAAGTTTTCCTTCAGTTCACTGCTGCTCTTTTCCTTTTACTCTTCTCTTTGCTCCTTTTTGGATGGTTTCTATTGTTATGTCTTCAAGTTTGTTAGTATTTTCTTGTGCAATGCTCTATCTGCAGTTAGTCCTATCCAGTGTACAGTAGTTTCTCCTTATCTGCAGTTTTGCTTTCAAGCTGTTTATGTGTGGTTAACCATCATCCCAAAATATGAAATGAAAATTTCTAGAAATAAACAATTCATAAGTTTTAAATTATGCACTGTTTTGATTAGCATGATATAATCTCACTCCATCCTGCCCGGGACATAAATCATCATTTTGTCCAGTGTATCCACACAGCATATGCTACCCACCCTTTGGTCACTTTGTAGCCAGCTCCGTTATCAGATCAGCTGCTGTGCTATGGCAGTGCTTGTGCTCAACTAACCCTTGTTCTACTTAATAATGTCCCCAAAGTGTTGGTAACTCAGATATGGCAAAGAAAAGCCATAAAGCACTTCCTTTAGCTGATTAAATGAAAATTCTCAACTTAATAAGTAAAGAAAAAAAATCATATACTGAGTGAAGTTGCTAAGATCTACAGTAAGAACAAACCTTTTATTCATGAAACTGTGAGGAAATTCATGTTAGTTTTGTTGTCACACCTCAAACTGCAAAACTTATGCACATAGGGCATGATAACTTCTTTTATAGTATATTGTTATAATTGTTCTGTTGTACTATTTATGGCTGTTAATCTCTTACTATACCTAATTTATAAGTTAAACTTTACCATAGGTATGTAAGTATAGGAAAATATATAGTATATGTAGGGTTCGGTACTATCTGTGGTTTCAGGCACACATTGGGGGTCTAGAATGTATCCCCATAGATAAGGGGGACTACTGTGATTTTCATCTCAAACATTGTAGTTTCCATATCTAGAACTTCCATCTGGGAGTTGTTAAATCTTCCATGTATCAACTTAATTGTTGATCATATGAAAAGTAATAATAATAATTGTTTTAATGAATCTACTAATTCTATCATCTTTGCAGGTGCTGTGTTGGTTTCAGTTGATTGATTATTCTTATTATGGGTAATATTTTTCTGTTTCTTTTCTGTTGGGCAATCCTTGATTGGATGTAGAGATTATGATGTTTTTCTTGGGTAGTGTTGGACATTTTATATTTCTATTATTAGTATTGAGCTGCGTTCTAAGACTCAGTTAAATTACTTGAAAACAGTTTGATCCTTTAGAGTCTTTAAGATTGTTGGATGGAATCAGAGGAGCATTCAGTGTAGCATTAATTATTCACCACTCCTGAGGCAAGACTTTCCCGAATACTCTTAACAGTGCCCTATGAATTATGTTTTTCAGTTTGGCTGGTGGTAATGGGCATCATTCCCAGTCCTGTGTGAAAACCAGACATTGTTCCTTCTATTCCTTACAGATAATTCTTTCTTCAGCCTTGGGTAGTTTCTTCACACACACACACATTCATCTGTATTCTGCAGAACTCTCTCTATGGGAACCTGCTACAGATCACCAGTATTCTTTCCCATATTCTGTCACTCTGACCCACAGGCTCCAACTGTGTTAATCTCTCCAAGCTCTCAGCTCTATCTCCTCAGCTCTGGGAATCAAATGAGCGCTTCTTCAGTTTCTCCTTCATGCACTGCATTCCAGAAACATTCTCAGGGCTGTCAGCTGTAATAACTGTGGGGCTCACCTCTTTTCTTTTCCATTTCTCAGGAATCACTAGCCTTTGTTACATGGCAAAAAAAAAAAAAAAAAAAAGTTGTTTTTTTTGTTTCATAAATATTGTCTACTATCTTGTGTCTTTGTTTTAAGTGAGGGAAAATCACATCCTTGTTACTATATCTTGGTTAAAAGTGGAAGCTGCTTGAGAATATTGAACTACACAATTTTTAAAACATGTAAAACAAATCAATATATATGTAGGTGACTTCTCAAGAACCAGAGAAATTTTTGTTATCTGAAAATGCCCCCCAAAAATCTTGAGAAATAATCTGAATTTCACTTATAAAGCATAGAAAAGCAAGCCCTATTTGTTCAATGTGAAAGTTAACATAAGCAATATAGTAGTGAACATTTGAATTATGTTTCTTGGGCCAGAGTCCACAATTTGAGAAGTGATTTTTCTTTTTCTTTTTTTTTTTTTGGATGGTACAATATGTGTATTTAAGTCTACTTAATGTAGAAAATATATGGAGGTGGTTAACTAAATTCTAATAGGGATTCTTAAAAGAAATTATCCCCATCTATCTAATCTATTTATGTAACAACATTCATCTGGCTTACTTTTTTGTTGTTAAATGGGTTGGGATATCTTCCCCTACTCTTTTCCTTATAAAATATTGTGGTATATTCTGTTTAATTAAAAAAGTAATAATTTTATGTCAAATAATTTTTCTTTAAAATTTAGTTTTTGCTACCTTGGTTAAGGGAGACATTCTATCTCACGTTCGTAAAATTAATCTTACTTTTTCCCCAAGTTTTAGAAAGATTTTTCTTTTGTTTAGATTTTTAATCCAATTGGAAATCATTTTGTGTATTGAATGTGATATGCTATGATTTCATCACTGTTTCCATAGAAAAGGCCAATTGGGTCAATGCTTTCAATGGAATATAATATTTTCTTAATTAATTCACAACTTTACATCTTACACCAGGTTTCCAAACTGGTTGTATCTCTTTCTGTGTTCTCTATTCTTTTCTAGTAATCCATCTACATACTCTTGTGCCCAAAAGACACTCTTCTAATTTCTCTAGTTTTGCAACATACCAATGAGACTGATAGGAGTTGTTAGATAAATATCTAGATTTCTTGTGCCTTCAATGGACTGACTTTGTGATGTGTGCTCTACAATGCCCCCTAGAGTTTCTTGGTGAAATTAAATTCAAATTACCTATGGTAATAAATTTTTTGACAACATATGCTTCATTGCCTTTTTTTCCCTCTGTCTCACTTCCCCACTTCCTTACTAGCATTTTCTGAAATCGTCTATAATACAACAGAATTGTACCTGAATCCTTGTGTCAGGATCCTTTGGCAGGAGCCCAAACTGAGATTCTAATACATTTCTATATTTAAGTTATCTATTTTTTTAATTAACTAAAAGAGGTTTGAATTTTATTAAATGCTCTTTCTGAAATTAATTAGATGATAATGCCAATTTAATGAGTTATATTCATATATTTTTGTCTTAAATCTTATTTTAGAGGCTATAATTTCTTTCTTAGAGTAAGATTTATTGAGGTTCAATTTATATACAATAAAGTTCATCCTTGTTAGGTGTACGATTCTATTAATATTAACACATACTTACAATAATGTTACTTCTATCATCATAATAAGAAAATGGAACATTTACATTGCCCCAGAAAGTTCACTGGTGGCCTCTTGTTGTTAATTCCCCTCTTCCTTTCCCATTCCTTGACAACAACTGATTGGTTTCCTACCCCTATAGTGTTCCCATTTCAAGGATGTCATATAAATGAAATGATAATAAAATATACAGACTTCTAAGTTTATTTTTTAGTTATGTTTCAGATCATATGCTTTATTTTTTCTTGGGTTAACACATGTTTTGGGAATTGCTGAGTCATATAGTTAGTGAAAATTGAACTTCACAAATATACAAACTCTCTTTAACTGTATATTCAAATAGATACAGATATAGATATGTAACTATTCAACTTATCAATCTCATCTTGAGTAAGTTTTTGAAGTTTATACCTTTTAAAAAAATTGTTCATTTCTGTGGAATTTAGTAGGAAAAGTCACTCATCATATTGTCTTAGTTTTTAGTATCTGTAGCATCTATAATAGATGCCCTTCTTCTATTCCTGATATGGGTAATTTGTGTGTTCTCTTTTTATTATTACACATTTAGCTACAGGTTTACTGGTTTTATTGATTTCTCATAGAAATTTGTATTTTGTTACATTGACTTTATTGTGTTTCAATTTCATTGATTTCTGCTCTTGTCTTTATCATTTTCCTACTTCTGCTCTCTTTTGGTTTAATTTTGTCTTCTCTTTCTAGTTTCCTAAGGTAGAACATAAAATCATTGATTTGGATACTGATACAGTTTGAATGTCCCTTCCAAATCTCATGTTGAGATGTAATCCCAGTGTTGGAGATGAGGCCTGGTGGGAAGTCTTTGGATTATTGGAGCAGGTTCCTCATGGTTTAGTGTGGTCCTCAAGGTAGTGAGTGAGTTTGCCTGGGATCTGATTGTTTAAAGTGTGTGGCACATCTCCCACTCTTCCTCTTGCTCCTGCTCTGGCCATGTGACGTGCCTGCTCCAGCTTTGCTTTCCACCATGTGTAAAGACTCCCTGAGGCCTCCCTAGGAGCCAATCCAATGCCAGTGCCATGCCTCCTGTACAGCCTGCAGAACTGTGAGCCAATTAAACCTCTTTTCTTTATAAATTACCCAGTCTTAGGTATTTCTTTATAGCAATGCAAGAACAGCCTAACGGATACCTCTTCTTTTACTAATCATTTGATGCTATACATTTTTTTTTCTACAGACTTCTTTGATGTATTCAAAATATTTTGATATGTGTTTTCATTTTCATTTAATTAATAATTTCTAACTTCCAGTGTAGTTTCCTCATTGATCCATGAATTGCTTAGAAATATGTTGCTTAATTTCCAATATTTGAGCATTATCAAGATACCTTTTGACTACTGATTTCTAGTTAAATTTCACTGTGGTCAGATAATATATCTTGTATGTTTTCCATTTTTTTAAAGTTTGTTAAAGTTTGTTCTAAGGCTCGATGTGTTCTGTGTTGGTAAATGCCCATATGTACTTCAAAAAATTATGTACCTTGCTTATTACTGGGTATAATGTTCCATGAATGTCAATTAGGTCAAGTTGGCTGACAGCATTGTTCAGTTCTTCTATATACTTGATTTTCTGTGTATATGTTCTATCAATTACCTAGGTGTGTAAAGTAATTCAAATAATTGTGAATGTTTATTTCTACTTTCAGTTCTGTCAGCTTTATTTCATGTATTTTGAAGCTCTGCTGTAAAATGTGTATACATTTAGCATTATTCATTCTCCTTAGTGATTACTTTTTTTTATTATTATTAGCAATTACAGTGAAAACATGTGATGTCTTTATTTTTTTAAAAATAATCCTTGTTTTGAAATTTCTTTAATGTCAATATGGCTGACCCATTTTCTTCTGATTAAATTTTATATAGTGTGTATTCTTTTCTCATTGACCAAGTCAGCCTTTGAATCAGTTTAGATAATTTATATTTAATGTAATCACTGTGAGTGTTAAATTTAAATATAATGCTATTTATATATTAGATTTTTTCTGATTATACTTTACTTTCACAATTGTCTTACTAGTTACACTACTTTCTTTAATTTTTTCTTAGTAGTTTCCCCAGAGTTTACTGTAAACATCATTAATTCATCACTATCTAGATTCAAATATTACAATACCACTTTATATATCCTGTAAGAAATTTAACAATATATTTTCAATTTCCTCTCTCCCATCCATTGCTATTTTTATCATACCTTTTATTTTACCTATGTTATAGATTCAAAACATTGCTTTGTTTAGATAATTTAAAAATTATTTCTTTTATATTTACTTTAATTTTTACTATTTCCAAGGCTCTTCATTTCTTTGTATACTTCCAAGTTTCTGTCTGAAGGATTTCCTTTAATATGTATAAAAGCTAATCTTATCTTCTCACTTCATTTCATTCATTTGATCTTCAATCACTGATACCCTTTCTTCCACTTGATTGAATCGGCTACTGAAGCTTGTGCATGCATCACGTAGTTCTTGTGCCATGGTTTTCGGCTCCATCAAGTCATTTAAGGTCTTCTCTATGCTGTTTATTCTATTTAGCCATTCATCTAATCTTTTTTCAAGGTTTTTAGCTTCTTTGCGATGGTTTCGAACATCCTCCTTTAGCACGGAGAAGTTTGTTATTATGGATCGTCTGAAGACTACTTCTGTCAACTTGTCAAAGTCATTCTCCATCCAGCTTTGTTCCATTGCTGGCGAGGAACTGCATTCCTTTTGAGGAGAAGAGGCACTCTGATTTTTAGAATTTTCAGCTTTTTTGCTCTGGTTTCTCCCCATCTTTGTGGTTTTTATCTACTTTTGGTCTTTGATGATGGTGACGTACAGATGGAGTTTTGGTGTGGATGTCCTTTCTGTTTGTTAGTTTTCCTTCTAACAGTCAGGACCCTCAGCTGCAGGTTAGTTGGAGTTTGCTGGAGGTCCACTCCAGACCCTGTTTGCCTGGATATCACCAACAGAGGCTACAGAACAGCAAATATTGCAGAACGGCAAATGTTACTGCCTGATCCTTTCTCTGGAAGCTTCGTCTAAGAGGAGCACCCAGCTGTATGAGGTGTCAGTCGGCCCCTACTGGGAGGTGCCTCCCAGTTAGGCTACTTGGGGGTCAGGGACCCACTTGAGGAGGCAGTCTGTCTGTTCTCAGATCTCAAACTCTGTGCTGGGAGAACCACTATACTCTTCAAAGCTGTCAGACAGGGACTTTTAAGTCTGCAGAAGTTTCTGCTGCCCTTTGTTCAGCTATGCCCTGTCCCCATAGGTGGAGTCTATAGAGGCAGGCAGGCCTCCTTGAGCTGTGGTGAGCTCCACCCAGTTCTAGCTTCCAGACCCCTTTGTTTACCTACTCAAGCCTCAGCAATGGTGGACTCCCCTCCCCCAGGCTCGCTGCCACCTTGCAGTTCATATGTATAAATGCTAGTAATGAACTCTACTATGTCTTGTTTATATGAAAAGATCTTTATGTTGTCCATTTTACTGGGGGTATAATTCTGCTTAACAAGTTTCTTTTTTCTCTCTTTTTTTTTTATTCTTTCCTTCTTTCTTATAGTGAATGCATTTAATACTGTTCCTTCTAAGTGATGCTTAGCTGCATCTCTATAATCATTGAAATATTATGATTTCATTATTGTCAATTTTAAATATTTTTCCATCTCCATTGTTATTTCTTTTTAAACTTATTTTATTTTATTGTTTTTTTTTTTTTTTAACCTAGTCTGGAATTCTATAATTGTAACTTTCAAATTTTCAACTGTGGCACTCTACTGCAAAAGAAGCCATAGACAACATGTAAATTAATGGACATGACTGTGCTGTAAAAAAACTTTATTTATAAAAGCAGTCAGTGAGCAATTGCCCAACAGACCATTGTTTCTTGAATTTTCTCCAAAGGTTTCTTCAGATTTTATTACAACTTATTTTTCAGGCTAATATATACTAATTTTTATCAAAATGTTCTCTGTGTCTGTTGGAGAAGAATGTGGGTTTTTTGATAGACATATTTATATACACATTTTTCAAGCTGTTTATATTATGTTATTCAGATCATTTATGTCTTTTTTGTTTTATATTACCTTTTATAACACAAATAATTAGCATTTGAATTTTTAATTTCTGTGGGCACATAGTAGGTGTATATATTTATGGGGTACATGAGATGTTTTGATGAATACAGGCAACATGAAATAAGTACATCATGAAGAATGGGGTGTCCATCCCCTCAGGTTTTTATCCATTGAATTGCAAATAATCCAACTACACTCTTTAAGTTATTTTAAAATGTCCAGTTATTATTGACTATAGTCACCCTCTTGTCCTAGAAAATACTAGGTCTTATTTATTCTTTCTAGTTTTTCGTACTTATTAACCATCCTCACCACCACCCCATTCCCAACCCCCAATACCCTTCTCAGCTCTTTTAACCATCTTTTTACTTTCTATGTCCATGAGTTCAATTGTTTTGATTTTTAGATCCCACAAATAAGTGACAACATGCAAAGTTTATCTTTCTGTGCCTGGCTTATTTCCCTTAACATACTGATCTGCAGGTCCATCTATGCTGTTGCACATGACTGGCTCTCATTCTTTTTTATGGCTGAATAGTACTTCCTTGTGTATATGTACCACATTTTCTTTATCCATTCATCTGTTGATGGATATTTAGGTTGCTTTCAAATCTTAGGAACTGTAAACAGTGCTCCAACAAACATGGGAGTGCAGACATCTCTTTGATAAACTAAATTCCTTTCCGTTGGGTATGTCTCCAGCAGTGGGATTGCAGGATCATATGGTAGCTCAAGTTTTAGTTTTTTTTTTGAGGAACTTCCAAAATGTTCTTCATAGTGTTTGTATTAATTTACATTCCCACCAAAATAATTAGCTTCACAATTTAAATACTTCCAGAGCCTTTTGAAGTTCGTAGGTAATAAAATGATGGAACTATGGGCCATTACTGTAAGCATAGTTACATGGATTGAAATCAAACCTTCCTTGCTATTTTTATTAATATATAAAACCCGGTATTTCAAATGGGAAAAAAGTGTTGGAAATTTCACTTAACTTGCTATTTTAAGTCCTAATATAATATATTATTTTATATTTAGCCATTATTCTGTGCATGTTTCAACTTTCCTGGACTGATAAATGTGGTCAGTGAAAAAACTATTCACTATCATTTTACTTAATCTTTTATATAGCCCTCTTGGAGGTTATCTGAATTGTATCCAAAGTAGGACAGGCAGGATTATAAGGCTGGGAAGAAAAAAAGGGAACAATGTTTCCAATTTTATTCACAATTTCCCTACTACTTAAGGTTCTCTTAAAGATCTTTTAGGAACACTGAAAGACATTTTTCTCTCTAAGTCTCAAACTAAATGTTTTAATTTACACAATACAATTATTAAAAACTGTAGCCAGCTTTATATATTCCATTTGCAGACAAATCTTAACTTACTACTTCCAGTCTTCTACTATGGGTATACCAAATATTCATGTTCAGGTCAGTGTGATGGCATATAAAAAAAAAACCATTAAAAAGACTGGGAAATATAGGGTTTAAAAATAAGATTAAGAAAAAGTTTAGTCTACTGATGTTCAAGTTGTGGTGCTGCCAAATATCTTAAATTGAACTTCATGGCAGTCAAAACACAAATGGTGAACACATTACTCTAAATTTTTCATGAAGAAAATGTGAACTTATTCCTTAGAAAAAAAGTTTTTCCTAGTAGTCAGGAAACTATTTTTCTCAAAACATTTTTCAAAAAGAAGATATTTCATCATGTGAGAATGAGCTACTCAATAACTTCCCTGTAATCAATGTACTAATGGTATCACACAGTAGTTTTATTTCCATGCCTCCATGCAGAGTTTCTGCATTTCACAACTCTGGGAGACATGATTTTCAATGTCTTCTATACAAATGGCTCTCGTTGACATTATGCAAGACTTACACCACCCAGCTATACACAGAGTCCCCAAGATAGATAGGTCAAGGCCACAACACTGAATGCAGCTTAGTGAAAGACACTCTTCAAGAATAAAGTAACTGTGATTTTGTTGAATAATGCTTTCTTAACAGTGGTTCCAAAATTTAGGGTCATGGAAAGACCGTGATTATTATGCAGAACTACCTAACTTCTGCCTTCTCTAAGTGGCTATACAGTGTTAATGGTTATATGATCTTGCATAAGTTAGTAGACTGTCGTAAGTCCCAATTTTATCATATATAATACAGAAATAATATGTATACTTGCTTCATAAGGTGGTTATGAGATATATATTAAGAAATAATATAAAAATTGGACAAAATAGAAAACTAATTGTTGGGATTTAAGATAGTTCTTAGACTTTAATGCGAGTCACTGGGTTTCTGGATACTAATGGAAATACAAATTATATTCTTACATATTTGTTGTTATTTTAATAAGAGAACTACTTAATTAAAAGCAAATGAATAACACTTATAAAGGAAGTATAATTGATTATAAACACAATCTTAAGTTAGGGAAAGTCACCTGTAGAATTCCTTCCTAGAGAGGGATTTATAAGACCCAGTTTCAAGTGCTGTCATTTCTACATAGTAAATGTGCATTCTTAGGTAGGTAATTCAATGTTTTTTGGTTTATTTCATCATCTACAAAACTGAGGGACTGGAGTACATGATTTCTGAAGTCCAATCTGTGCATTCACCCTATATAATTGCCTATTGTGGATACTACTTTTTGAATAGTTGAAAACAACAACATTAGCGAATTTGGAATCCATCATGGCCCAGAAGTCTGAGACTAATGGGATATGGAGATAATAAAGTTACAGTGTATCAACAAATCAATATCTAACTGCTACTTTGCTATCTTCAAAATGAGACCTTTTATATCAACAGAATAATACAGACTCCTTATTGAAAAGCAATCCAAGATAGAGTGATTTAGAGAGAGCTCAAGGAAAGATAAATAAAGTCAAGGAAAACTACAAAAGTGACTTAAAAATTTTACTCAAACCAGGAATCAAATTGATGTTAGGATTTGAGCTAATATTTACTAGTTTCTATGAAAACTTCCCCTGCAAGAAGGAAAGAATGTTTGAAAGGACACAAATTTGTTGAATGTCATAGCATTTAGAAAAGGATATGGAAGAAAAAAACAGCATTGAAAGCTCTGAATCTCTTAGATTAATTTAGCAGTAGAAATTAAGTGCACAGATTGAATGAAGCTTTTTGCGTGCAACTGGAGCAACCACATCTACCAATGCTTCTCTTTGTTCCCTTACCCAGTCCAATTTCTTCTTATAATAAAAGCATCAGAGTTGCCTACAGTTTTGTTTTGTTTTAAACCTACCAATGAAAGATATCATTAGGGTTGTTAGTAATCTCTTCTGTATTTCATGAACAAATAATGTGGGCAGTTGTCCAATCAGAATAAAATAATCCCTGCACTCTAGGGAGAACTCCATGTAATTCCCTCATACCACCTTGCAATGGCGAGTCAACTTTCCATGCAGTTGCATTCTGATTGCTTTTTATCCCTTACAACCCAAAATAGTGATATGAGATAATGTGAAAAACTCCTTTCTATTTTATTGTTGATATATGGTGGGCTGAGGGAAAAAATGAACACATTTAACAAATTCCAAATACGTTATTTACATGGATGATTCTGGATTTCTAAGGTCAGGATATTTTGATTGAACCTTAGGAGAATTAGACTTTTCCTTCTTTAGCTTACCATGGAATTATCCCAGCTGGGAATCCAAAATAAAATTTGCTGTTTGTAGTTGGCTCCAGTTTCTGTATATTTCAAATAGAAACATTGAAACCCTGTGTGGAATGATGAACTGTCATTGATTTTGAACTGAATTATCAATTATGCCGGTGGGAAGTTAGATAAACCTGTAGGCATTTATATGATTCTCTAACATGGTAAGATTTAAAAGAGTTTTTAAACCCCTTCAAAAAATTCGAAAAAGGGAAATCAGTGCTAACCAGTGTTAAAAACTCATTCAATTTGTATTATTGGGAAACCAGATGTATTTGTTTTCTTAGTGTCTGATATATATATATATGTGTGTGTGTGTGTGTGTGTGTGTGTGTGTGTGTGTAGAATGAAGTTTTTTGCATGCAACTGGAGCAACCACACTTACATACATATAAGTAAACAGTATGTATCCTCCTTACTGACTCCTTACTGACTTAGTCAAGTCTACCATAAATATGATTGTGCAGCTTGTTTATACAGTTGACATTTTAATGACATGTTGATTCTGTAAATCATTTGTCAATCGATATTTAGAGGTTATTTTGTTTGTTTGTTTTTCATCTTCCGAAGTCTGTAAGTATGACAAACCTTAAGACTAAAATGTTTGCCAGGTGAAATGCTCACAGTCATTATTATATTTTTTTGGCAGAATTTAAAAACATTTGCTTGACCCCCTAGAGCTAGAAATATTGATTTTTTTAATGGGTACACTTTTCTCAAATGGAGTCCATTGCTTAAATCCAACATCTGCTCCTTTGTTGAAGGAGCAGTTTTTTATTTCCAACCAAGTAATTACGGTTCTTCTTTTTGCCACTGATAATGTGTTTAAGAATCTATATAGTCTCTCAAGGAAATTTAAAGTTTGTCTTCTATGCCAGAAAGCAAAGAGGCAATAGGATTTTAATAATTAATAAGTTGTTATAACTTTTTTCTTTTTCTTTTTTTAGTTTTTCGAGACAGAGTCTTGCTTGTTACCCAGGCTGGAGTACAAGAGTGGGATCAAAGTTCATGCAACCTTGTACTCCTGGGCTTCAGCGATCCTCCTGCCTCAGCCTCCTGAATTGCTGGGACTATAGGCACACACCACCACTCACAGCTAATTTTAAATTTTTTTTGTAGAGACGACGTCATAGTATGTTGTCCAGGCTGGTCTCAAACTCCTGGTCTTAAGCGATCCTTCTGCCTTGGCCTCCCAAAGTGCTAGGATTATAGGCATGAGCCACCATGCTGGGCCTATAACTTTTATCTAAACATTGTTTAGCTTTATTCTAAAGAATAAACTTACTTTATCTTTTGAGATCAGGTAGGTAGAACTTCCCAGATTGGTGTAGACAGGACAGTTTTTTTCCCCTGCACAGATTTTCTCAAGAAACTAGGGATTGCAGAGGCTGTCAGAAGCTAATATTCCTTAATCTACTTTTACAAAAAAAAGAAGAAAAACATCCAAAGAGTGAAAAAGTTATGGTATCAATTTGACCAGGAGTTCCAGTCACTTGCATTATTGATCACGTAACCACTAGACCCTCTTCCAATAATCTATGATATATGGTGGTAGATGGTGGTAGGAGAGAATATTCTTTTATAGATTTGCAGTACCCTTCTTGTCTTAGGCAGGGTGGAGTTGAGACTCGTCTGTTTTCTCTCTTTTTGGATAAGGTGTAGCTCAATCACCCACTTAACATCTACTTCCTAAAATGACCTTGCTCATAGACCTGAGCTACTGATCAATACTTATTAACTGTAAAATTCCTCTATACTTTGAGAGTTCAAGGACAGTTTTCTCTGGCTCTGCACAGCCTAGAAAGGGTAGTCTAGCAAGAGAGATTTGAGAGCGCACAGTATGGTAGAAAATAACAAATAGTTCAGTGAGTGTATAATGTATTATTTAAAGGAAGAGTCAGCAAAAGGGGGAAGGCACATTGTTAGATGCCTTATATGCTGTTGCAGTGTTTGGACTTGATTCTGAAAGCTGGGAGGCATTGAGATTGAGCAGGGGAGTATATTAATGAGTTGTTGTTTTTGTTTGTTTTATTTTAAGAAAATTAACTCTGGAGGCTCTATAAAGAAAAGCTAACGGAAATAAGTAGACACCATCTGACCAGCTAGAAAGCTCCTTTAGCAACTTGTTTAAGAAACTTGAATGCATAATAAATGTAGCAACTGTGGATTGATATAAATGGGACAGATTGGAAAGGAGTTGAAAGAATGAATTACGTAACATTTATTGTTTAGTTTGATATGGTAATCAAAACGTCGTATCAAAAGTGACTACAGATTCCGATTTGTGCAACTGAGTGGAATTTGAAGTCCCTTTATTTATATACTAATCGAGTTTTCAAAAATGATTTAAGGTGGCTAGAAAGATTAAATTAAAAAGACTAGTATCAGCAGCACAAATTTTAGAAAAAAATTAAAGACAAAGAAAACCAAAGAAATGAAATGCAACCAAAAGAAAAGCATGAGACAAATGGAAAACTATGGTATAACAAAATAAGATAGAACTAAAAGTGACATGAGTACACAAATGTATTTAATGAAAGCTTATAAACTTGCTAAAGTTGGGTCACAAATCAATTCAGCACAAAGGTGTTTAGTAGGTTATTCAATAAGGGAAACATAATCAGTAACAAGATCCATGTAGCTGCCTGGAAGGTAACAACAAATCTACTGTTGCAGAAACTCGTAATCATTTCTGTTTCTGCAACAAGAAAAATTCACACCCAGGAAGTGGTGTGATTTCCTGAAAGAGTAAAGAGAAGGAATAGATTTTAGACACAAATAAGGCTGAATTCAGTCTAGCCAATGTTAAGTCACTGCATCTCTAACTTAACAGGTTCCTTGCTCTTTTCAAATACTCACTGTCCAACACTTCGTGTTCTTGATTCCTATCTGTCAGCCAGGAAACAAACACTTCTTGAGAATCTATAATGTACTTCTGACAGAGAAATTTGCCTTGCATCAATGTTTTGCTCTTTTTCTCCACCTTAATAACCCTATCTTTTCTGATTCCACTTTGTTCATTTCCTAATTCATCAGTGCAGTTGTATCATATTTTTATGCTATGTATTAACCACTGTATGGCCTGGACTTCAAAGGCCTTAAATACTCTAAATCTCCTTTATTCTCCATTTGCTCATTCCAACATCAAAATTCCGTAATCCAGGTTTTATGAAATATGCAATGTGTCTCACTGATAGTGCTTGAAAAGATTTAGGGAGATACATGAATATGGTCTTAAATAACAGAATCACATACTGAGAAAATATTCCTCTTTCAATTCTCTTTCATATTTTCTGATGAATTCAAGAAGCAGTTCTCCATTTTGTTTATTTTTAAGAGTTTTTAATACTAATCTTCTTTAATTTAAAATCTCTGCTTTGGAATCTTTTAGCATCAGTGGTAGATAACTAGAATTTAGTAATTTATTTGTTTTGTTTTTATTGTATTATCTTTGATTTTCACAAAGTGATAGTGTTTTCTTTTTCTAGGGTAGTGAAGTAGAACTTCCTTTTAAAATAAATTTATTTCAGTTAAGAAGTGAATTGAGTGCATTAGTAATAATATTCAGATATTAATATTAAGTGATGTGCAAATATGGGAAAAAAACTTTTGAAAATATTACACTTATTTCATGGATATAGCACAAATCAGAAACCTAAGATCCACATAACTAACTTTGCTAAACAACTATGATGCCCACCAACCCAACCTATATTGCCTTTCTGCACATATACTGTATTAGCAACTGTTATGCCTTTGCTGTGCTGGTACCTTAGCTTCAAAATCTCCCCTAGCCTTTTCCACTTGATGAACTCCTACTCATCCCTCAAAAATTAGCTTCTGCATCTCCTCCAAGGTGAAGCTTTTGCTTATTTTACCTATTGTACCTTGTGTAAACTGTTAGTTATTAAACTGTAATGCAAGTATTTGTTCAAGTATCAAACTCCCCAGTTGACTGCAAACTTTTCATAGCAACGTGTGATTTATCTTTGTATCTCTAATTTCTACCACAATGACAGACACGAAATAGGCAAATGTTTGATTGATGAATTAATAAAAATTGTGCATATCTCTTGTAGATGAGGAACATTTTTAGTTCGTTTAATATTCAATCTGTGTGTGTGTGTTTAAGTTTTAGCAGAATTAACAATACGAGTGTACTTAATGCCACTGAACTGTACATGTTAAAATAGTTAAAATGGTCAATTTTGTGTTATGTTTATTTTGTTACAATAGTTTTTAAAACTTTACAGAAGGTAAACAAAAATTAATATGTTAATGTTATGTATTGAGACATAATTTCTCCTGTGCATACATTAGACCCATTAAAGACGGACTAACCAAAGATTAGTTTAAAAATTTACCAGAAATTACCATACCAGAATTAGCATGTAGCCAGATTGATGTGTCAAGCTTAAAAATTGATTGCGCGGCCGGGCGCGGTGGCTCAAGCCTGTAATCCCAGCACTTTGGGAGGCCGAGGCGGGCGGATCACAAGGTCAGGAGATCGAGACCACAGTGAAACCCCGTCTCTACTAAAAATACAAAAAATTAGCCGGGCGCGGTGGCGGGCGCCTGTAGTCCCAGCTACTCAGGAGGCTGAGGCAGGAGAATGGCGGGAACCCGGGAGGCCGAGCTTGCAGTGAGCCGAGATCACGCCACTGCACTCCAGCCTGGGCAACAGCGTGAGACTCCGTCTCAAAAAAAAAAAAAAAAAAAAAAATTGATTGCGCTTGTTTATGGGGATACAAATAAAATCCAAGAATACAAAGTTAATCTCAGGCAGTAGAGCCATTTTGTAAGTAGTGTAAGTATTTCTTCAGGTTTAAAGAGTGGGTCACGTGTCGCTGGTTAACAACTTGTATGCTCATGTGAAAATTAGTTGTTTTCTCAATATTGGACACTCAAGCACATTGTGCATTGTCATTCATGTATTATTTCAAAAAATCACTTTTGCTAACAGAAACAAGTGGGAGCTAAATTTAATTTTTTAAAATTGTTATTTTCCAATAAGGACTCAAAGTTGGGATGTGGCAGCAGGGCCCGAGAAGGCCTAAATTTGGGCACCTGAAGGCAATTGATAACCTAGTAGCACCGTCAGAACTCTCTTCCCTAGAAATGCTTCTCTCAGCACATCTGCTTTGTTTTTTCCTTACTGAATGGACTTTCACAAGGTGGGTCCACAATGTGTGTCCAATTTGGCTGCCCATGTTCATATTCCATTTCCAAGCACACTGAGAAAATAACTGTGTGTTGGTTCTGACCTAGTCTAATCAACTGCACTCAAGGCAGAAGCATCTTGGTTTACATGTATGACTATGGGGCCACATCCTGTGGTAGAAGAGGGGGCAAGCCGGGAGGTCTTTGTGTGCTGAGCAGACAACCCAAAAGGTTTGCTACCCGTGCTCAGGCTTCATGGGTGGTGCCCAATGTGCTATCTTTGTCTAACCACCATGTCATCTCTATAGTATTTCAGCAATTTGAAAGAAAGGATAAACCTTCAGCCAGCTCAACAGCCTCTCGAGAAACCCTAAAATTTGGATAAATATCACCCCAGAAGCGATGTTTTCCATTCCATTAGCCAGATAATATCTATCATATTTCTTTATTTCCTTTGTATACTTTCATCACCTTTATCCTGTTTATGTGTTTGTTTCTTTACTGTTATAGCCACCCCTCACCCTGAAAACTTAATCTTCATGAACGACCTTATCTGTTTTGTTTACTGTTATATCCCACTGCCTAGAAGAGTTCCTGGGAGAGACTGTTCAGTAAATACTTGTTAAATGGAAGAAGTTTAAAATAGCTCACATTCAAAATGTACTTTAAGAAATATGTACATGTTAAAGTATAATTTTAAAATAATAGATAATAGAACTATTGGGGTTTCATCCCACCCTATTAGGGTTTAGCTCACATTAGAAAGGATGCAGGGCATCTCACTCAGCACTTTCTAAAATTTATTGAGTCACAAATCCTTTCACAGTAAAATTTATTAAGTGGCATGTTAAAAATCCTTAAGTCTTTTAACTTTTTTTCATAATATATGATCAATTTATTTGAAGTAAAACATTTTGGACCAATTTATTATTAAATATTTTTATAAAATTAGTTTTAATGCAAACAATAGTATTTATAATATATTTTAAAAACTGACATATTGAAAAAAATTCTCATACTGCTTATTTTAAAATGATTTAAGCAGAAAATATATAATATAAATATTCATTTCAAAATAACATTAAACTTATTTTATTTTCATCCTTTAGTATTTATAATGTAAAACTTGCCTATTGAAAAAAATTCTTATGCTACTTATTTTAAAATAATTTAAACAGAAAAGTGCATAATATAAATATTCATTTCAAAGTAACATTAAACTTGTTTGATTTTCATTATTGTAAATTTATTTATTTATTTATTTTTATATTTTTATTTTTTGAAACACAGTCCCTCTCTGTCGCCCAGGCTGGAGTACAGTGGTATGATCTCAGCTCACTACAACCTCTGCCCCCTGGGTTCAAGCAATTCTTGTGCTTTTGGCTCCCAAGTAGCTGGGATTATAGGCATGCACCACCACACCCAGACAATGTCTGTATTTTTAGTAGAGATGAGGTTTTACCATGTTGCCTTGGCTGGCCTCGAACCCCTAGGCTCAAGCCATCTGCCTGCCTTGGCCTCCCGAAGTGCTGGTATTACAGGTGTGAACCACTGCACCTGGTCTCATTTTAAATGTATTTGTAATTTGACTATTTGCTATACGATCAAATACACACAGCTTTTATGACCTGATGAATTTCTCTTTGGAATTCTTGTGTTTTTTAGTCTTGCAGAAATGAGACCTTTTAGTATTTCTGTTTTGTTTCTAAAAATTAGAAAAGATTTTTTGTTTGTTTGTTTTGTTTTTGTTTTTGCTTTTGTTTTGTTTTGTTTTGTTTTGTTTGGCAACTTACATGTAAGTACTTCTCAAAAGATTAGAAATTGGTGATTTCTGGCTAAATAATGTGAGCTAATTATGTGCATTTTCCTCCTGATCCTCTCCCCTTTCCACTAAAAGGAAAAGAAAAACTGCATAAACTCATAAAGACAAAGAATAAGAAAGGATGGTTTAATGGGTGATTGATTTCGAGAAAAGTTTACAGGTTAAGAAACAGGTGGATGGTAACTGGATGAACTGAGCAGAAGGGGCTGCAACGTTGTGTTCCTATACAGCAGGTTGCCAAAGAGGAGCAAGATGCCTTGCCTCAAGGAACCTAAGAGGACTGAGACTTGGAGTTACCTGGTTTAGCAGACAAATAAATTAATTAAAATGGAAAGAAAATCAAGACATATAAAAATAATAATTTTGGAACTTTACTTCAAAATGTTCCCTAGGAGGGGAAAGTTGGGTAAATGAAAAGGTAGGCCTTTGCTGTTCACAAACAAATCAGCCACTGTCTACAATTTTTACCTATTTGCATGCTCTTCCTTCCTTTATCCACTTTAGCTTCCCAGAACTATTTTTCCCCCCGAGAGTCAGAGGGGAAGTAAAAAGTGGAAGCAAAGTCTGATCCAGTCATCCTTCTGGACCATTCCTATTACCTTGGATCGGCCTAGGGACAGGTGGGCTTCCAGGACTGAGAATCATTGGGAATATTACCAGACATTGCAGAGCACTCAGGTACCAAAGTTACTAGAGGACTCTAGAATCAATTGAGATGGTAGAGAACAGATTTGAGTACAAATGAACTAAAGGACAGTGCAAGAGCTTCTCAGTGGACGTTGTGTGGACATTGGAGAGTTGGAATCATGATTCAGAAATCTAGGCAGACAAGACCATGCTTGAAAGCATGAGTGTCAAGATAGCATCCTATTAAATATTGCAGCATAAGAAACATTTAGTTTGGTATTTGTCATTTGCCATCTTAATTTCCTTAGCCCTAATTTTTTAACACATGAGAAACCATCTCTACTAATTTCTGACAAATCTCTTACAATAATGATCAGAAAAAGTACCATAATTTATATTTTCTCAAAAAGTTAAATCTATGAGCTTTATGAAAGTGTAGTGGAGTGATAAAGTTACATGTATGGTTATTTCAGCTTCTTGGGAATATAGCATTTTATTCTTTTATGTAAACATGTCTGCTTTGAGTATATATAAATGCACCCTACAGTGTGTTCATAAAATCAACAGATGTCTAATTGCAGTCCTGGAGCATTGGTCAGTTCACCTGATCCTTCTTTAGAAGATAGATTTTTGTCAATGCAACATTTTGTTTCTACTGCTGTGGATCCTTTTCTTCTCCTTCTCCTTCTCCTTCCTCTTCCTCTTTTAACTAGCAGTACCAGCAATCCTGCTGTAAGACATATCCAAAAGAACGAAAATCAGTACATTAAAGGGACATCTGTACTCCCATGTTTATTGCAGCACTATTCAAAATAGCCAAGACATGGAATCAACCATTCATTGAGTGTCCATCAATGGATGAATGAAATAAAGGTGGTACATATACACAATTATTATTCAGTCATGAAACAGAATGAAATCCTGTTATTTGAAACAATGTGAATGGAACTAGAGAACATTATGTTAAGTGAAATAAGCCAAGCAGAGAAAGATAAATATATATGTAGGAGCTTTAAAAATTGATCTCATGAAGATAGAATAGAATGACGGTTACCAGTAGAGTAGAATGATGTAAGTTATCAGAATGTTGGGAAGGGTAACAGGGAAGGGAGAAAAATTATAGGTTGGTTAGTGGGTACAAAAATACAATTAGATAAACGAATAAGATCCTGGTGTTCAGTAGCATGAAAGGGTGACTGTGGTCAAGAATAATTTTTCGTATTTTGGAAAATAACTCTAGGAGTTAAATTGGAGTGTTCCTAACACAAAGAAATGATAAAGGTTTGAGGCAATAGATATCCCAATTACCCTGATTTGATCATTACACATTGTATGTTTGTATCAAAATAGCACATGTATCCTATGAATGTGTACAACTATTTTGTATTCATAAACATTTTTTTAAATACATAAAATAAAATTGGCAGGAAATGTGATATAATTTCTAATTAATGCATTATGACATTCATAAAATAATAGATTAATTGAAAGCAAATCTTTAGGCCAAAGAATAAATTTGTATAATCTCTGTAAAGGGTTTTGATTTTAATCTGTACTATTTTGAATTATAAAAGGTTAGGGTCTTTTTTTCTGAAAAACTAAAAGTGAAATTTTTCTAAATTTTATTTTTCTTCTTAATTTTACACTCTTGTAGAACAAGAAACACCTTTTAATTTCCTTTCTGGAAGGACATTACTGTGTAAAGAGGACCATTTGATAAACAAATTTTTGAAATTTTGTAGCCAGAGAACAGTTAACAGTATTATCTGGATAACTATATAGTGATACTATATATTTTATAAGGGAAATTTCCCGAATATAGCATGCAATTTAACAGACTGGAAGTGATCCTGCTCATGTGGAGACTGCAGGACTGGGAGGTGATCCAATATTACAGAAATTAATTAATACTCATCCTTAGCAAACAGTTAAATATACTCACGAGAATTCAAAAAAGTGGTCTGAAATCAGAGAAAGGAAGGTTTTAGCAAGGTCACTAAGCAGAATAATTTAAAGAAAGTATTTTAGGCCTTCATAGCATTTTGCTTGGCAAGATTCTTACCTCTGCTACTCTTCAGAACATCCATAAATGGCATGGCCTTAGAATAAAAAATGTGACTTTAGTAAGCGGAGACCAAGAAAGGACAGGAGAACAAAACATGGAAAGATAACAAGTCTTAGAACTGTGCACTAAGGCTCATGGGGACACTCAATAAATACATGTGAGTGAGTAAATATGTGAATGAAACAATAAGTATTGGGGAAAAAAGAAAGGGAAAAGGGTTCTGCATGGGGATAGCCAAGGGAACTGCTGCAAGTAGGGAAAAAACTGTGACCTTCAAACTGGCTGCAGTGACTCCATAGGCAAAAGGATATCTTTAAAGATAGCAATGAAGTCTTCCATTTGCAAGACTGGGGAAACCCCAACAATGAAGGGGTATTAGAGACTCACACATGTCACCACTTATGAACAGCTTCTCCTAATTCCCAGGATATTTTTGCAATGTTAAAAGGCTCTGAATTCTTCAGTAGAAAAAATGAACATAATTATGAAGTGCTTAGGCTTTTGAAGTCAAACAGATGTGGGTTCACAGTCCCACTCTGTTACTTCACAGCTGTATGATTTATCTCAGCAGATGACTTAACCATTTAGAGTTCAATGGGGGAACTATATATCAAATATAATGCTCCATGATACTTATGAAAACATGGTGGGCACTCAATTAAATGTGTACTTAAAATGAACAGTGTTGCATGTAAATAACCATTGAAAATTGTGTTTCTCTTTTCAAAAGAAGACATTTCTGCAGCCAACAAACACATGAAAAAAAGCTCATCATCATCGGTCATTAGAGAAATGCAAATCAAAAACCACAATGAAATACCATCTCATGCTAGTTAGAATGGCCATCATTAAGAAGTCAGGAAACAACAGATGCCGGAGAGGATGTGGAGAAATAAGAATGCTTTTACACTGTTGGTGTGAGTGTAAATGAGTTCAACCTTTGTGGAAGACAGTGTGGTGATTCCTCAAGGATTTAGAACCTGAAATACCATTTGACCCAGCAATTCTATTACTGGGTATATACCCAAAGGATTATAAATAATTCTACTATAAAGACACATGCACATGTATGTTTACTGTGGCACAATTCCCAATAGTAAATATTTGGAGCCAACCCAAATGCCCACCAATGATAGACTGGATAAAAAGAATGTGGCACATATACACCATGTAATACTATGCATCCATAAAAAAGGATGAGTTCATGTCCTTTGTAGGAACATGGATGAAGCTGGAAGCCATCATTCTCAGCAAATTAACACAAGAACAGAAAATCAAACACTACATGTACTCACTCATAAGTGGGAGTTGAACAATGAGAGCACATGAACACAGAGAGGGGAACGTCACACACCGGTGTCTCTTGGAGGGTGGGGAGCTAGGGGAGGGATAGCATTAGGAGAAATACCTAATGTAGGTGACTGGTTGATGGATGCAGTAAACCACCATGACACGTGTATACCTATGTAACAAACTGCCCACTCTCCACATGTACCCTAGAACAATGAAGAAAGAAAGAAAGAAGGGAAGGAAGGAAGGAAAGAAGGAAAGAAGGAAGGAAGGAAGGAAGGAAGGAAGGAAGGAAGGAAGGAAGGAAGGAAGGAAGGAAGGGAGGGAGGGAGGGAGGGAGGGAGGGAGGGGAAAGAAAACTGTTTCTATGGTATAGGTAACTTTCCCTTAGATGTTCTAATTTAGCTTTAGTTTAGTTTAAGTGGTTCCGTACTATTTTCTACTTTGATCAAAATTTTCCAATGTCTGCTGACCATACATGTATTTAACATAAAGCATTATTTGCTGGTCATGTAATCAGGTAAGGGGATTTATATGTAATGGTAGTAATAATTATCTGCTGAAAAAAAATAGTGTAAAAGAAAATCTGTTCCTATTGCTGATAAAAAAAATGTATCATAGAAATGTATCTACTGGTGGGCTTTATTTTGGAAAGAAAATGTTATCTATCCAAATTAAAATGCTACTGATTGATTGTAAAACTAAGCATCCAGTCCGAGCAAACTTATTGAATATTTTTATTTTGATGTTTAAAAACTATTTTATTACAGGTTTTATTCAAATTATTAAACAACCTAAAGTTTATTTTTCAGTTATAGAAATAGAAAACTTCTCATGATAAAGACTCTCCTATAATTACTAGGCAACTTTAGAGCTTAAGTTATTTAAGAGTTGCTGAGATTTTATTTATTTTTTATTTATGTATTTATTATTATTATTATTATTATTATTTGAGACTGAGTCTCTGTCGCCCAGGCTGGAGTGCAGTGGCGCCATCTTGGCTCACTGCAAGGTCCGCCTCCCGGATTCAGGCCATTCTCCTGCCTCAGCCTCCGGGGTAGCTGGGACTACAGGCGCCCGCCACCTCGCCCGGCTAATGTTTTGTATTTTTAGTGGAGACCGGGTTTCACCGTGTTAGCCAGGATGGTCTCGATCTCCTGACCTCGTGATCCACCCGCCTCGGCCTCCCAAAGTGTTGGGATTACAGGCGTGAGTCACTGCGCCCGGCCTACTGAGCTTTTAAAGTATCTACTCAAATAAATGGAAAGAAAATACCCTATTTCAGATTTCAAAAGCTATAACGATTCCAAACCAATTTTAATTTTTGGTTAATTTTACTCAATCCTTTATATTATTAGAACTTGGGAAAATGATCTGAAATAGTGGACATGCTATATCAGCCAAGATATTTTGAAAATTTGAAAATGAAGATTAATAAAGGAGACTGTCCCCTACCAATATTAAAAATCTATCTTAATGTTATAGTGATTCAAACAGTGTGGGAATAGTACAGAATCAGACAGACTCATGTAAAAGGGTGCAAAATCCAGAGTCATCATATACAGCTTGCACATATTAAAAACTCTGCGCCCGTCATGTTTTCGAGCATATTAATTACATCATTCCTTTTCTTTTCACAACTCCATAAGGTGAGCTCCTCTTCCTAGATGAAGCTTGAAAGAGTATAAAGAACTTACCTGAAGTCACCCAAATCAGTTGTAGAGACCGGATTTGTGTCCAGACATTCTGACTTCTAGAGTTCACGTTCTTAAACACTGCATTAAAACACTTCCATGTTAGGCCAAAGCAAAGGTCCTCAAAGTGTGCTTCAGGGAGCCCTAGGATTCATGAGACTCTTCTGCAGTCCAGGAGGACAAAGATGTATTTATAATAATACTAAATTATTATTTGCTGTTTTCACTGTCATTCTCTTAGGGGCACACAGTAGGGAGTTTTCCAGAGGCTACATGGTGCATCATATTGCAATAAATTCAATGCAGAAACAGAAAAGAAAATCCAACTACCTTCTATTAAGCTAGATATAAAAGATATTTGCAAATATACAAGACAAAGTCACTCATCTCACTAAATATTTTTATTGTGTAAAACATTATATTGTACAAAATCTCATTATTATATTAATATATAATAGGTCTATCATTGTTTTTCAATTAATAAATATTTTACGAATTTATGAGTTTTTAATGTCAAACACAGTATAATAGACACAACCTATTTTTGTTTATATTTCATACACAGAAGATCTATGGGGTCCTCAATAATATTTAAGAGTATAAAGAGGTTCTGAGACCAAAATGTTTGAGAATTGCTATGCTAAAGTAAGCATTTCAAATCACATGGCAGATAAAGTTTTAATGAACAGTTTATTGAACACACAATTTTAGGATTGTTGGTCAAACGTATTGAAAACTACAAGTTATATTCATCAAAACACTCTACAAATTTCTGGTAGGAATAAAAATTAGTAATAATACTAATTATTGCTTTCTTAAAATAATGAAAATAAATATAGAAAAATAGGAGATAGGTTAAATAATTATGATATTAAGAAGTTCTAAGCAACCATTATGATGCTATAATCGAGAACTATCTATTGATGCATAAATACTTCCCTACATATTGTTAACCCCGGAACTAAATATACACATGTAACTATGTATGTATAATATATATACAATACATAAGTTTATTATAACCATGTTTTGTAAATACTTTTTATATGTGTGTACTTACATGTATGTACTGTATATACACACACTCTCTGGTCCCTGAGACTCTTCTGCACTCCATAAAGACAAAGGTATGTTTGTAATAATGTAAAATATTATTTGCCCTCTTCACTCTCATTCTCTTAGAAGAGCACAGTAGGGAGTTTTCCACTACATATGTGAACATGGAAGTACATATGTTTAACATGCAACTTCCCAACATTCAGAATATACAGGAAAAAAAAAGAAAAGAACAAATTTGGCAGAAGATGACAGTGAGTGAACATAGGTGAAAGGTACACAGGTGTTGACTATGCTATTACTGCTTGAAATAACAGGCTTGAATCTTTTTGAAATAAATTGCTGGTTGAGAGAAGAAGCTAAATAACAATGCTAAGGAATTGCAATTAAAGAGTAAGACATACGGCAGATAATTAGCCATTAAGGAAGGTCTGGGTGGTAACATCTGTAGCATTTGTCTTTATTTTTTATTTATTATTATTATTATAATTAGTATTAGTATTATTGAGACACAGTCTCCTCCGGTCACCCAGGCTAGAGTGCAATGGTGTGATATCGGCTCACTGCAACCTCCGCCTCCTGGGTTCAAGCGATTCTCCTGCCTCAGCCTCCCAAGTAGCTTGGATTACAGGCGCCTGCCACCAAGCCTAGCTAATTTTTGTATTTTTAGTAGAAACGGGGTTTCACCATGTTGGCCAGGCTGGTCTCGAACTTCTGACCTTGTGATCTGCCCGCCTCAGCCTCCCAAAGTGCTGGGATTACAGGCATGAGCCACTGCACCCGGCCTTTATTTTTTTATTTTTATTTTTTTTGAGACAGGGTCTCACTCTGTTGCCCATGCAGGAGTGCAGTGGTGTGATCACAGCCCACTGAAGCCTCAACTTCCCCAGAATCAGGTGGTCCTCCCACCTCAGCCTCCCAAGTAGTTGGGATAGACGCACACACCCAGCTAATTATTGTATCTTTTTATAGCAACAGGGTATTACCATGTTGCTGGGCTGGCCTCAAACCCCTCTGCTCAAGTGATGCAAGTGATGCACCTGTCTCAACTTCCTAAAGTGCTACAATTACAGGAGTGAGTCACGGCACCCAACCTCTATTTGTTGAGTACTTTCTACATGCTCAATACATTTTTAAGTGCTGGGGAAAAATGATTACAAAGAAATTTTAGTAACAATAGGAAATGTTTAGGCAGCACATAAGACAACTTAGTATCATCATAGCTATATAAAAATAACATATATGCATAGAAATAACTATTAAGAAATATAACAAACTATCAGAGTGATTATCTTTGGGCGTTACATGGATGGGTAATTTTTATTTATTTCCCTATATAATTCCTTATATTCCAAAATTTTAACAATGATTAAATATTACTTTCCTTATGATAAATACAAAGCTCTGAAATTAAATGCACCATGCCATTTGGAAATTTTGTACTCCTAATGCATACCTAGGACATTTTATTGAGACGGGATGTTGATAACTGTTTTCCACTCTCTAGCTTGTGAGATCTAATGGCCATAATGTGAAGACACATTTATATGACTTTATCCAACAGTTTATGAACATTTCTATATGGTAAAAATTAGCAAGTGTTTTGAGTAGACTGTGCGGGAATATGTCCAAGCACTTGCTAATTAAATAAAAATTTGTTCTGAAAATTAAATCAATTAAATACTTATCTGTTGGGAATAAGCAGACTGTCAACACTTTACCATAGTTACCTGAGAAAGAATTTCAATGCATGACAGTGACAAGATTACAAAGGCAGTTGTGAAAGGTAGATTAGGATATTTTCCTTTATTATCCAATAAAAGATACATGGTCATCAGGGAGGTCATCTCTCCGTTGGAGAAGAAAGCTTTGGTAGGTCTCATTGTGTCCCAAATAAGATCATCATGTCCCAAATAAGATAACTATTTGAATTATTCTCTTGCAACTTATCTGATTTCACCCTCATCAAGCAACCTTAAAGTTATTATTCCACTTCATAGGTACCTTGACACCAGGAAAAAAATTGTTCAACTTAGGGATGAATAATAAAACCATTTCTTTTAGGAAATTAACCTAAGGAATTGACTATATCATTTATCTACTCATCTATGTACATATATCTTTTGGGAATTTGGTTGGTATGAGCTTATCATAGAAAGCCTAATAATCTCAAAGAAACTGATAAAGCACAGTGTTTGGTGATTCAAGTCTAAGGGCCAAATTCTGAATCATGACATATTCACTAAGATATGAACTTCCCTATATGGTTTCTGCTAGCTGGACTTTCCTTGGAAAGCTGCATATTTTATTTTTATTTTTAACTTAAAACATTATGGTAACATTAATTTCAAGTTTTCCATCATAACTGAAGCACTGAGTCTAAAATGTATCAAAAGTATCATTTTTTATCTAGATATGCTTGCTGATAAAATAACTTTGCATGTGCTGTCACCAATAAAGGATGGGTTGTAGGCTGTGAATAACAGATTGTCGTTACTGAAATTAGAGCATAGTGTTCAAGCACTTTAGTAGAAAAATTCTACCTATTATGGGCTAGAGATTCTAATTCAAGGAGATAATTCTTGTTTAAATAAAAAAGTGAAATTTTATTCCTTAAGATCAGAATTTAAAGTTGATATTAACATGAAAAAGGTAATCAAACTGTACTCCTTTTTGTAAACAACTTCTGCCAATATCCACAAATAGCAATCATATCAAATAGCGAATTTAAAATGCAACTCAATGTTGGATAATAATAAAGTTTGAGTGACCTCATGGTATCTTCCCAAATCACAAGATAGCCATTTTTAAAAGGTATTGTCCAAACATTTGTTTCAATATGGCAGATCAACTAAAAACAAAAACAAAAGCAAAAAAACAGAGTCATTTTTATTTCCATTACTAAAAACTAAGTTTATCAATATTATTCAAATTGATTTTCCAGGACCCAAACTGCCAAAAATACCAATATAATTTCAAAAAAGGCAAATATTAAAATTGAAATATTAAGTTCACATTTTATGTTTTGGTTTTCGGTATGGTTTGGCTGTGTCCCCACCCAAATCTCACCTTGAATTCTAGTTCCCATAATCCCCACTGGTTGAGGGAGGGACCTGGTGGTAGGTAATTTCATCATAGGAGTGATTACTCTCATGCTTTTCTCATGATAGTGAGTGAGTTCTCAAGAGATCTGATGATTTTATAAGGAGCTTTTCCTCCTTTTGCTCGGTACTTCTCTCTCCTGCCACCCTGTGAAGAGGTGACTTCTGCCATGTGTGTAAGTTTCCTGGGGCCTCCCCAGCCATGCAGAACTGTGAGTCAATTAAACCTCTTTTCTTTATAAATTACCCAGTCTCGGGTATTTTTTTCATACCAGCATAAAGACAGACTAACATAGTTAGTTAGTAATTACTGCTCAGAAAAACACTCATTTAGTGTTTTTTATTTTCCTCTGCAACATTTCAATGAAATTAGTGTATGTTGACTGATTACATTTAGACATTTTTGTTTCATTTTGGCGATTGACCTCATGGTTATCTGTCTAAATAAGTCGATATTCTGAATAAATGTAGAACACAACTGAGGACATTCTGATATATTTTATATAAATTTTAATATATTTTTTCTTGGTAAAAATAAGGACGATATTCTAGTATCTAAAAAGTGAGCATTTTGACTATAGCATTCATATTATTTTTGAACAGCTTTGTTTAAATATCGAGTTTAAATTTGATCCAGAAATTCCAACTCATAATTTATTCTGGAGGTACTTAGAAAAGTGGAGAAAATATATACACGGATTATTTATTGTACCATTGTTAGTAATATTTTCAAAAATAAATACAATTTTGACACAAATTGGCTTAATCAATTTTGATACTCCATGTACCTAAGAATATGTGTTATATTTATATTTATTGATATGAAGAGAGATCTGCTAGAAATTTTATGATGCTATCATTATATTATTATATGATATAACATATATCATAATGATATAATATAATAATATAAAATAATATCCTATATTATTATAGGGCCTAATGCAGTGGCTCATGCCTATAATTCCAGCAATTTGGGAGGCCTAAGTGAGTGGATCACTTAATGTCAGGAGTTTGAGACTAGCCTGGCCAACATAGTGAAATCGTGTCTCCACTAAAAATACAAAAAAAAAAAAGAAAAAAAAATTAGTCGGGCAGCTACTTGGGATGCTGAGGCACAAGAATCACTGGAACCTGGGAGGTAGAGGTTGCAGTGATCCAAGATGGTGCCACTGCACTCCAGCCTGGGTGACAGAGCACAACTCTGTCTTAACAACAACAACAAAAAATTTTATAAAGGCCCTTATAGTACAAACTTTTCTAGGATGTGTATAAGTTTGCATAATATTTGATAGATAAAAAAAATTCTATAAATCATACTCCAAACTGTTACCAGGGGGTCACAGTAATTATAGGGAGTATATTTTATATTTTGTATCTCTTTTTGGTTCTATTTGCATTTTATACAAAAATAAACTTATTTTATAATCATAAAAAAAGTGAAACTCCAACCACACTTACAAATCCTGGCCTCTGTCCTACGTTGATTGACATATTATAATGGTGTAAGCAGTCCCCTACTCTTCCACTAATGCCATCTTCATTTAGTCCACCTTCTTTGGACTCAACTTAAACATTGTTTTTTTCCTGGGGAAACCCTCCCTATCACTCCTGAGCAGATTAGACTTTGATGTCATTAATGTACTGCACTTACGTTTTGTCATACAATTTACATTTGCAGTTACTTGCTCCTATCAGTTTTTCTTACTAAATTATAATGTTCGAGCTGTGGTGATTGTGTCTGTCTTTATCTCTGCTGTATCCCTGACAACTAGCCCAGTGCCAGTCTCATGGGAGGGCCCAGGTACTTATTTCTTATATATAAATAAAAGAATTTTTTTATTATTTATTTATTATTAAGATAAGATGCATTATCTGAGAAAGAATTTTTTTCTTAGCTTGTTTACATGAAGCATTATAAATATATATTAAATTCATATTTAATAACTTGACTTAATTAAAAGAATAAAGTTACGCAGAATTGTCCTGAGATATTGAGAACACATAAGGTCTTTAAATATAGCACTGAATTTTTTTTGACTGAATGAGATTGTTAGACCACTGATCAACAATTATTATTGTTGTTATTGTTGTTGTTGTTGTTATTATTGTAAGACATGGTCTCCTTCTGTTATCTAGGCTGGAGTTCAGTGACACAATCATGGCTCACTGCAGCCTTGAACTTCTGGTCTCCAGTGATCCTCCCACCTGTCTGGCTGTGACTACAGCACATACTCCCATGCCCTGTTAATTTTTGTATTTTTTGTAGAGACACATTCTCACTACATTGACCAGACTGGTCTTGAACTCCTGGCCTCAAGCAATTCTCTTGTCTTGGTCTCCCAAAGTGCTGAGATTACAGATATCAGCCACTGTGCCCAGTCCAACAGTTATTATTTAATTCTATTTATATGTTGGGAAACTGAGGAGTTGAGTTCCTCACCCTAAAAATTCTTATTAACCTTAGTCTGTTTGTGTGAAATGCAGAGACTTGGCTTATTTGGTTATTAGGTGGTAAGAAACCTGGGGTTGAATAGACCTATGTTTTAAGTTCAGAATTGTCACTGACTAGCTCTATGTCCTTAAAAAGGCAGCTAATCTCTTTTAGGTTAATTTCAGTTACAACAAAGTCACAATTCGATATTTAGAAAGTACATACGATGTAATGATAACTCTTTGCTTGAGTTTGTGTTAGTCTGTTCTCTCACTACTATAAAAAATCTGAGATTGGGTAATTTATAAAGAAAAGAGGTTTAATTGGCTCATGGTTCCACATGGTTTCACATGGCTGCATAGGAAGCATGGTGCTGGCATCTGCTCAGCTTCTGGAGAAGCCTCAGGAAACTTACAAATATGGTGGAAAGTGAAAGGGGAGCATACACATCACATGGCCAGAAAAGGAGCAGGAAGGAGATGGGGGAGGTGCTAAACGTGTTTAAATGAACACATCTCACAAGAACTCATTCACTGTCATGAGAACAGCACCATGGGTGTGGCGCTAAACCATTCATGAGAAACCTGCCCGCATGACCCAATCACCTCTCACCAGGTCCCACCTTCAACACTGAGAATTACAATTGAAAATGAGATTTGGGTGGGGATACTGATCCAAACCATATCAAGGGAGAGTGAAATTTTATTTTATCTTCCCTGTGGAGTTGGTTGGAAGCTGGTGCGGAGAAGGCAGACAGGCTGCTTCTGCTACTTCCTCTCTATTTGCTCTCCTCTTTTCTTTTAGCTGCTATTTTGATTGAAGCTAGGAGGCAGGGGAAAGAGGTAAAGAAGACAGGACAATGTTTACTGAGCTATTTGGCTTCATGTTCTCTGGGATTGGAAGGTTGTTAAAGTTAGTGAGGCTGAGTGAATCCCTAGAAGATTAAAGCTGAGTATCTTTTGGAGCATTTTCATAGGCTATTTAGAAAGTTTTTTGCATGCTTTTGCTTCTGGAATCCAGTTTACCCAAGAGGATGCATATATCTTCTTTGCCATCACTGGTCCTCCTTGTCCATCTGCTGAGCATCCTGCAGTCCACTTCTCACCTCATTCTGCTGAAACCTTTTAACTCAACAAGAGGACCTATTAGACAGGAGAATAGCTTGTGATGCTCTGCCTTGTACTTCACATTTGGGTCATAGCAACTCCTACTTGAACAAATTCTGTGAACACAGGATGATTTTGATGCTTCAGCAGTACTCTCCCACCACACAAGCAGGTATTCATCACTTCTCTAATCCTTTGATACCCCAGTAGGAGGAAAAGCTAGTGTTAGCTTTCTGAGGCATAGAACCAGTCTTCTATATTTGGAAAATATTTGTCTAGTTTTATGCTTTGAACTAAAAGGGGATAACAGGAACTGGATATACCCTTATACCTTAAACAACTAAAAATGGATCAACATATAAGAAATAGTGATTTTCAATCTGAGAGAGAACAACCAAGGGAAGTAAAATCAATAATTTCCCCAGCTAACTGCCTCAAAATGTTTCCTAGAAGCATCACATGAAAGGGGAAGCCAAGCAGAGGCCATCAGATTCCCTGAGTTAAACAAATAAGCCCGGAGCCTGAGAGCAGCCTAAGGAAACTAAAGTTCTTAAGACAGAGTGCAGGATGGAGAGAACTCTACACAGACCTCTCACAGATCTGCAGGGGGTCTGCATTTGAGGCTTCAGCTGGAAGATTGGAAGACTTCACCAGTGTAAAGAAACTACCCTAAAATGAGAAAATCACCCAGAAAGAGCAGCAGGAACAATTCCCAGGGCTAACACAAGGTTGAGAATCTTTTTAATTTCTACCAACTAAAGAGGTAAGCTTTATAATTCAAGGTACATTGGGTGAAGTACTAAAGGGTATTGTTTTAGGAGTGGGGCAAAATTAGCCCTAGCCGAAATACTTTTCTGGGCCTGTATAACAAAGATTAAAAGCAACCGGGAAATAATTAAATAGTGCCTAGGTAATGCACACCAGAAAAAAACTCCAGAACACTTATAGAAATACAAAAATATTTAGTACCCAACAAAGGAAAATTTACAATATTGGCATTGAACTAAAACTTACTCGGCATGCAAAGGTGCAAAAATAAAGGACATAGTGGGGAGAAAAATATCAGCAAGTAGACACTAAACCTGAAGTGGAACAGATGATGAAATTACTAAACAAGGACTTAAAAATACTTATTAAAGCTATAGTACATGTGTTAAAAAAAGAGGAAATTTGAACACATTAAGTAAATACATAAAAGATATTTTTAAAAGACCCACATTGGCCGGGCGCGGTGGCTCAAGCCTGTAATCCCAGCACTTTGGGAGGCCGAGATGGGCGGATCACGAGGTCAGGAGATCGAGACCATCCTGGCTAACATGGTGAAACCCCATCTCTACTAAAATATACAAAAAACTAGCCGGGCGAGGTGGCGGGCGCCTGTAGTCCCAGCTACTCGGGAGGCTGAGGCAGGAGAATGGGGTGAACCCAGGAGGCGGAGCTTGCAGTGAGCTGAGATCCGGCCACTGCACTCCAGCCTGGGCGGCAGAGCAAGACTCCGTCTCAAAAAAAAAAAAAAAAAAAAAAAAAAGACCCACATTAACCACCTAGAGATGAAAAATACAATTACTAAAATGACAAGGAATAAACAGCATATTAATAAAGATGAAAGATAAAAGTTGATAAACTTGATGACATAGCAATAGATACCATCCAACAGAAACCATAGAAAGAAAAAAAAAATAAATAAATAAACCCAGCAGTAGTGAAGAGTGGGACAACTTCAAGCAGGCTAATGTGTATGTACTTGGAATCCCTGGTTGAGAGCAGAGAAAGGAGAATACACAAAAATATTTGAAAACATAATGGCTGAAAAAGTTCCAAAGTTGTGAGAACTATAAACCCAAAGTTCCAAGAAATTCAAAGATACTGAGCAAAAGAAATGTGAAGAAAACAAGTCACCTCAGAATCAAATTGCTTACAACCCGTTATAAAAGGAATCTCTTAAAAGCAGTTAAAGGGAAAAAAACTGCTATGGTTTAGATGTTCGTCCCACTAAAGCTCATGCTGAAATTTGAATCTCAAAGCCAGGCATCCCTGTAGTCCCAGCTACTCAAGAGGCTAAGGCAGGAGGGTCACCTGAGCCCAGCAGCTGGAAGCTGCAGTTCTCTATGAAGCACCTGTGAAAAGCCACTGTACTCCAGCCTGGGCAACAGAGTGAGATACTGTCTCTAATAATAATAATAACAACAACAACAACAATAATAAGGAATAGAAAAAGAAGTTTGATCCTCAATGTTTAAGGTGGGGTTTAACGGAAGGTGTTTGGGTCATGGGGGCAGATTCCTCATGAACTGATTAATGCCATCCTTGAAGGTGAGTGAGTTTTTGCTCTATTAGTTCCTGCAAGAGTTGGTTGTTCAAAAGGACCTGGCACCTCTCCTCCCCCTTGCTTGCTCTGTCACCATGTCATCTCTGAAATTGCCAACAGCCAAATATGCATTCTTTTTAGGTCCACATACAACTATGTACCATGATAGCCATATTTGTGGCTAAATATTTGAAAGGACACTTTACCAAAAAAGTTATGTAGATGACAAATAGCCACATGAAAAAAATGCTCAATATTATTAGTCATTAGGAAAGGGAAATTTAAAACACAATCAGATACTACCATATATCCAACAGAAAAGCTAGATTTGAAAGATTGACCATATCAAGTGTTGATAAAGAGGTGGAAAAAATGTGTATAATGGAAAGCTTTTGGAATGTTTTAAGCAGGAAATAAATATGATATGCCTATGTCTAAAGCCATTAATAAGTTATAGCCATCACAACATTATCATAACTATAACTGACACATGTTATTCAATAATCCTTTTGAGTCCAACAACTGATCTGAGTAGAGCGAAACGGACAAATGTTCATAATTTGATGTATTCAGATGTTTCGTGTGGATAAGATATTAAAATCTGGAAATAATCATTGGATATTTTAAATCTGAGTGCTGATCTTTCTATCCAAGGAATTAATAGTCCCTGAAAGTGTAAATTGGTCTCACAATTGTGCAAAGTTCAGTATCATTTCTGGATATTTATAGCATACTTTAAGGAATTTTCTAAGTGTGTGTCTTGGAGGAGACTTTAGTTCAAAGTCTCACAAGCAGTAATAATAGCTCACTGCCTTCCATCCGGCATAACACGATAGTGATTATTTGGTGAAATTATTTCAGTGTATTTAATTTTCTTACATTTCACCTCCCAGGTTACTAAGGAAAACTTGATAATATTCTTGTCCACCTCAGTGAAGAGCTTAAAATAAGTTAGAGAGGATTTAAAGTAAACCAGACAATGGGTGTTAAAAGGAAGTTGAATATATTTGACACCTTAGTTTTTCATTTCCTTTTGTTGTCCTTTGAAGAATTATGGGTGAAGTTGGGCTGTATTTTCTGCAGATAGATGCTAAAGTTCTATTGTGCTAATGAGGTAATGAGAAAAAATTTTTTAAAAATGATTCACATAGCGCAGCCAATGCCATCTATGCCATTTTTTCAATGTATATTCATTAAGCACCTTTGTGACAAATGTTGATTTACATATTGGAAATTCAGCAGTAAGCATATCAGGAAAATTATCTGCTTTGAAGAAACTTTCATTCTAGTGAGAAACACAGAGAATAATGAGACAGGAAGTACTTCAGTGTATGGTAGGGTGGCTGTTGGGGAGTGATTTTATATAGGGTGGTCAGAGAAGGCTTCTCTCAGGTAATGACATTTAAGCCAAGATCCGAAGAATGCGAGGGAAGGAGCTATGCAGGTTATCTTAAAGAATAACATTCCAGTCTGATGATACTACAAGCACAAAACCCCTGGGAACTATGTTTAGCCTTTAATTTTTTTAATTTTTGTGGGTATATATATTTATGGATTACATGAGGTATTTTGACATGGGCATGCAATGTTTAATAATCACATCAGGGTAAATGGGGTCTCCATCACCTTAAGCATTTATCCTTTGTGTTACAAACAATCCAATACTACTCTTTTAGTTATTTTTAAATGTACAATTAAATTATTTTTGACTATAGTCATCCTGTTTTGCTAGAAAATACTTATTTATTCTTTCTATTTTTCCATAGCCATTAACCATCCTCACATTCCCCTATTCCTGCATATCTCCCCCTCCACTACCCTTTTCAGCCACTGGCAACCATTCTTCTATTCTCTATCTCCGTGAGTTCAATCATATTAATGTTTAGCTCCCACAAATAAGTGAGAACATAGGAAGTTTGTCTTTCTGTACCTGGCTTATCTCACTTAACATAATGGCCTACAGTCATGTTGTTGCAAATGACAAAATCTCATTCTTCTTTATCGTTGAATAGTACTCCATTATGTATATGTACCACATTTTGTTTATCCGTTCATCTGTTGATGGACACTTAGGTTTCTTCCAAATTTTGGCTATTGTGAATAGTGCTTCAATAAACATAAAAGTGCAGATATCGCTGTAATATACTGAAATATACTGATTTTTTTTCTTTGGTATATATACCCAAGTGCGGGATTGCTAGATTGTATGGTAGTGTCATTTTTAGATTTTTGAGGAATTTTCAAATTGTTCTCCATAATGGTTGCACTAATTTACATTCTAATCAAAAGTGTATGAGGGTTCCCTTTTCTCCATATTCTTGCCAGCATTTGTTATTGCCCTTCTTTTGTATAAAAACCATATTAACTAGGGTGAGATGATACCTCCTTGTAGTTTTGATTGCATTTCTCTGATGATCAATGATGTTTAGCACTTTTTCATATACCTGTTTGCTATTAGTATGTCTTCTTTTGATAAATGTTTATTCAGATCTTTTGTCGTTTTTGAAAATTGGATTATTGGATTCTTTTCCTGTAGAGCTGTTCAAACTCCTTATATATTCTGATTATTAATTCCTTGTCAGAGGGGTAGTTTACAAATATTTTCTCCTATTCTGTGAGTTGTTTCTTCACTTTATTAATTGTTTCCTTTGCTATGCAGAAGCTGTTTAATTTGATGTGATCCCATTTGTCCATTTTTGCTTTGGCTGCCTGTGCTTTTGGGGCATTCCTCAAGAAATCTTTGTCCAGTCCAATTTTTTTTTTTTGAGACGGAGTCTCACTCTGTCCGCCCAGGCTGGAGTGCAGTGGCCGAATCTCAGCTCACTGCAAGCTCCGCCTCCTGGGTTCACGCCATTCTCCTGCCTCAGCCTCCCGAGTAGCTGGGACTACAGGCGCCCGCCACCTCGCCCGGCTGGCTTTTTGTATTTTTTTTTAGTAGAGACGGGGTTTCACTGTGTTAGCCAGGATGGTCTCGATCTCCTGACCTCGTGATCCACCCGTCTCGGCCTCCCAAAGTGCTGGGATTACAGGCTTGAGCCACCGCGCCCAGCCTGTCCAGTCCAATTTTCTGGAGAGTTTCCCCAATGTTTTCTTGTAGTTGTTTCATAGTGTGAGGTCTGAGATTTAAGGCTTCAATCTATTTTGATTTGATTTTTTATATGGTGAGGGATAGAGGTCTAGTTTCATTCTTTTGCATGCAGATATCCAGTTTACTTAGCACCATTTATTGAATAAACTATCTTTCCCCTACTGTATATTCTTGGCACCCTTGTCAAAAATGAGCTTACTGTAGATGTATGAATTTAACTCTGGGCTTTCTATTTTGTTCCACTGATTGCTGTGTCTGTTCTGATGCCAGTACCATGCCTTTTTGGTTACCATAGCTCTGTAGTGTAATTTAAAGTCAGGTAATGTTATTCCTCCAGTTTTGTTCTTTTTTTGCTTGGGATAGCTTTGGCTATCCTGGGTCTTTAATGGTTCCACATAAATTTTAGGATTTTTAAAATTTTTGTCTAGATAGTCATTGGTATTTTGATAAGGTTTGCATTAAATCTGTAAATTACTTTGGGTAGTATGGACTTTCTAACAATTTTGATTCTTTAAATCCATGAATATGAAATATCTTTTATATTTTTGTGTCTTCTTCCATTTCTTGCATCAATGTTCTATAGTTTTCATTATAGAGGTCTTTCACTTCTTTTGTTAATCCTTAGATATTTTATCTTAATTGTAGCTATTGCAAATAAGATTACTTTCTTGATTTCTTCTTCAGGTTGTTTGTTCTGACATATAGAAATGCTACTGATTTTTGCATGTTGATTTTATAGCCTTCAATTGTATTGAATTTTTCAGTTCCAATAGTTTACTGGTGGAGTCTTTAGGTTTCTCCAAATATATAATCATATGAACTGCAAGTAAGAATAATTTAACTTCTTCATTTTCAATTTGGATGTGTTTTATTTCTTTCTCTTGTCTGATTGCTCTAGCTAGGACCTCCAGCACCACGTTGAATAATAGTGGTGAAGTGGGCATCCTTGTCTTGTTCCACATCTCAGAGAAAAGGCTTTCAGTTTTTCGCCATTTAGTATAATACTAGTTGTGGGTGTGTTGTATACGGCTTTTATTATATTTTGGTATGTTCTGTCTATATTCAGTTTTTTTTAGGGTTTTTATCATGAAGGGATGTTGACTTTTATCAAATGCATTTCCAGCATCAATGGAAATGATCATGTAGTTTTTATCTTTCATTCTGTTGTTATAATGTATTGCATTAATTGATTTGCGTATATTGAAGTGGACTTCTATCCCTGGCATAAATCTCACTTGGTCATGATGCATGATATTTTTAACGGGTAGTTGAATTCAGTTTGCTAGTATTTTGTTAGAATTTTTTCATCAATATTCATCAGAGATATTGGCCTATAGTTTTCTTTTGTTCGATGTGTCTTTGTCTGGTTTTGTTATCAGGGTAATACTGGCCTGGTGGAATGAGTTTGGAATTATTCCCTTCTCATCTATTTTTGGGAACAGTTTAAGTAAGATTGGTATTAGTTCTTTTTTAAATGTTAGGTAGAATTCAGCAGTAAAGCCATTGGGTTATGGGCTTTCTTTGCTTGGAGAATTTTTATTATGGCTTCAATCTTATTATTTGTTATTGGTCTGTACAGGTTTTGGATTTTTTCATGGTTCAATTCAAACTTCATATGTATGTGTCTAGGCATTTATCCATTTCTTCCATTTCTTCTAGATTTTCCAATTTATTGGTATATGGTTGTTCTTAGTAGCCACTAATGATCCTTTAAATTTCTATGGTAACAGTTGAAATGTCTCCTTTTTTATCTCAGATTTTATTCATTTGGGTTTCTTTCTTTTTTTCTTAGTCTGGATAAAGGTTTGTCAATTTTGTTTATCTTTTCAAAAAAATAACTTTTTGTTTGGTTGCTTCCTTGTATTGTTTTGTTCATTTCAATTTCATTTATTTCTGCTCTATTCATTATTATTTTTTCTACTAATTTTGGGTTTAATTTGCACTTGCCTTTTTAGTTCAAGTTGAATCATTAGGTCATTTATTTGAAGTATTTCTTCCTTTTTGATATAGGAATTTATGGCTAAAGACTTCCCTGTTTGTACTACTGTAACCCATAAGTTTTGGTATGTTATGTTGTCCTTATCATTTGTTTCATGAAACTTTTAAATTTACTTCTTAATTTCTTCATTGACCTACTGATCATTCAGGAGCATATTGTTTAATTTCCATGTTGATATGGTTTGGCTCGGTGTCCCCACCAGAATCTCATCTTGAATTGTAACACCCATAATTCCCATGTATCGAGGGCAGGGTCTGCTAGGAGTGACTGAATCGTGGGTATGGTTTCCCCCATGCTGTTCTTGTGACAGTGAGTGAGATCTCACAAGATCTGATGGTTTTATACATGTTTGACGGTTCCTCCCACACATGCTGTCTCTCACTTGCCACCATGTAAGATGTTCCTGCTTCCCCTTCCTCCATGATTGTAAGTTTCCTGAGGCCTCCCCAGCCATGCAGAACTGTGAGTTAATTATATCTCTTTGCTTGCTAAATTATGCAGTTGCAGGCAGTTCTTTATAGCCATGTGAAAATGGACAAACACACATGTATTTGTATAGTTTCCAAAATTCCTCTTGTTATTGATTTCTAGTCTATTTCATTATGGTGGGAAAGATGCTTGATATTATTTCAATTTTTTGAATGTTTTAAGACTTGTTTGGTGACCTAATCTATGGCCTATCCTTAAGAATAATCCATGTGCTAAGGAAAAGAATGCATATTCTGCAGCTATTGGATGAAATAATCTGCAAACATCTATTAGATACAATTGGTCTTATAGTACAGATTAAATCTGATGTTTCTTTGTTGATTTTCTGTCTACATGATCTGTCCAAGACTGAAAGAGGGTCATTAAAGTCTCCAGTTATTCTTTTACTGGGGACTGTCTCTCTCTCTAGTGCTAATAATTCCTTTTAAATGTGGGTGCTCCACTGTTGGGTGAATATATACTTACAATTGTTACACCTTCTTGCTGATTTGACTCCTTTATCATTACATACTGACGTTCTTTGTCTTTTCTTAGTTTTTGTCTTGAAATCTATTTTGTCTTATATGAGTGGAGTGCCTCCTACTCTCTTTTGGCTTCCATTGGCATGGAATATCTTTTTTCATTCCTTTTCACTGCACTTGTGTTTTTATAGGTGAAGTGTGTTTCCTGTAGACAACAGATCATTGCATCTCGTTTTTTTTTTTTTTTAATTCATTCAGCCACTCTATATCTTTTGATTAGAGAGTTTAGTTCATTTACCTTCAATGTTATTATTGATAAGTAGAGACTTACTCCTGCCATTTTGTTATTTGTTTTCTGGTTGATTTGTGGTCTTCTCTTCCTTCCTTCTTTCCTTCCTTTGTGTCTTCCTCTTAGAGAAGGTGATTTTCTCTAGTGATATGGTTTAATTTATTTCTTTTTATTTTTTGTGTATCTATTGTATGTTTTTTTATTTGAGGTTACCATGAGGCTTGCAAATATTATCTTATAACCCATCATTTTAAGCTGATAACAAATTAGCCCATTTGAACAAGCAAAGAAACAAGCAAGAAGAAAATCAATAAAAACTCTACACTTTAACTTTGTCCTCCCACCTTATAACTTTCTTGTTTTAATTTTTATCGTATTGTACTGTGTATGTCCTGCAAACTTGTAATTATTATTTTTGATTGGTTTTGTCTTTAAGTTTTTCAGCTTAAGAGTAGTTTACATATCACAATTACAGCGCTGTGATATTCTGTGTTTTTCTGAGTACTTAATATTACCAGTGAGTTTTACATCTTCACGTGATTCCTTATTGCCTAGTAGTGTCCTTTTCTTTCCGACTGAAGTACTCCCTTTAGCATTTAGTGTAGGACTGGTCTGATGTTGATGAAATCCCACAGCTCTTGTTTGTCTGGGAACGTCTTTATTTCTCCTTCATGTTTGAAGGATATTTTCACTGAATGTATTATTCTAGGGTAAGAAAAATGTTTCCTTCAGTGCTTTAAATATGTCATACCATTCTGGCCTGTAAGGTTTCCACTGAAAATTCTGTTGCCAGATGTACTGGAGCTCCATCGTATGTTATTTGTTTCTTTTTCTCTTGCTCCTTTTAGAATGCTTTCTTTATACTTGACCTTTGGATTTTGAATACTTTGAGGTAGTCTTTCTTGAGTTAAATCTGCTTGGCGCTGTATAACCTTCTTGTTCTTGAATACTGGTATCTTTCACTAGGTTTGGAAAGTTCTCTGTTATTATCCCTTTGAATACATTTTCTACCCTTGTCTCTTTCTGTACCATCTCTTTAAGGTCAATAACTCTGAGATTTGCCAGTTTGAGGCTTTTTTTTTTTTTAATGTCTTGTAGGCATGCTTCATTCTTTTTTATTTTTATTTTGTCTCCTCTGACTGTGTATTTTCAAATAACCTGTCTTCAAGCTCACTGATTCCGCTTGATCAATTATGCTATTAAAAGATTGTTACATTATTCAATGTGTAGTTGGATTTTCAATTCCATGATTGCTACTTGATTCTTTTTAATTATTTCAATCTCTTTGTTAAATTTATCTGATAGAATTCTAAATTTCCTCTCTGTGTTATCTTGATTTACTTGGAGTTTCCTCAAAACAACTATTTTGACTTCTCTGTCTGAAAAGTCACATATCTCTGTTTCTCCATGATTGGTCTGTGGTTCCTTATTTAGTTCATTTGGTGTGGTCATATTTTCCTGGATGGTCTTGATGTTTTTGGATGTTTGTCTGTGTCTGGGCATTGAAGAGTTAGTGAGGCATTTATTGTAGTCTTTACAGTATGGACTTGTTACACCTGTCTTTCTTGGGAAGGTGTTCCGGGTATTTGGAAGGACTTGGGTGTTGTGATATAAACCATATCTGCATTAGTGGGCACCCCAAACCTAATAATGCTGTGATTCTTGCACTCGTGGAGGTACTGCCTTGATGGTTTTGCATAAGATGTGGAAGAATTTTCTGTATTACTAGGCTGAGACTTTTGTTCGCTTCCCTTACTTTCTCACAAACAAATGGATTGTCTTGGTTCTGAGCTGCCTAGAACTGGGGTTGGTGTGACACAAGCAGCCCTGTGGCTACCACCACAGGGGGGACTGTGCTGGGTCAGACCTGAAGCAAGCACAGCACTGGGGCTCATCCAAGGCCAATAGTAACCATTACCTGACTACTGCCCTTATTCGCTCAACGCCCTGGGGCTCTACAATCAGCAGGTACTGAAGAAAGTCAGGCAAGTGTGCTTCCTTTCAGTGCAGCAAGGTCCCCCCAGGCCCCAGCTGCACCCAGAAGTGTCACCTGGGAGGCAGAGACTAGAGTAAAAAAATCTCTACTTGGTATTCTGTTGTACTGTGGCTGAGCTGGCACTCAAACCATGAGATGCAGTCCTTCCCAGTCTTCCCTCCCCTTTCCATATGCAAAGGAGCCTCACACTGTGGGTTCCACCACACACCCATGAGGAGTCTTGTCAGGCAACTATTGATGTTTCTTTAAGGCCCACAGACTCTTTAGTCAACTTTCAGTGAATGCTACCTGGCTTGGAACTCACCCTTCAGGGCAATGAGCTGCCCTCTGGCCTAGGGCAAGTCCAGACATGCCATCCTAGAGCCAAGGCCTGGAATCAGGGACTCCAAGAGCCTGCTTGGTGCTCTACCCCACTATGAAAAATCTGGTACCTAAAGTGCAAGACAAAATCCCCTTAATTTTCCCTTTTCTTTTCTCAAGAGGAGTCTCTTCCTATAGTCACCATAGCTGGGAAAGTGCTGAGTCTCACCTAAAGCCAGCAAGTTTCAGAGTCTCACCCAAAGCCCATGGCATAATACTTGGGTATCTCTGCTGGCTATTTAGGGCCCAAGAGCTCTTTATTCAGCATGCTATGGGTCCTTCCGGGATTGAGTACTTCCCTTCAAGGTAGCAGGTTCCCTTCTGACCTTGATGTGTCTAGAAATGTCATCTGAGAGCTGGGGCCTGGAATGGGTACCTCACAGATCTGACTGGTACCCTATCCTACTGTGGCTGAACTGGTGTCCACAATTCCAGACAAAGTCCCCTTTACTCTTCTGTCTCCTCTCCTCAAGCAGTAGGAAGGGATCTGTTTTGGAACTGTGAGCTGTGCAACCTATCGTTGAGGGAGGGATAGCTCAAGCACTCCCTTGATAGCCCCAGATGGTGTCTCGTAGATCACATTTTCCCCACCCACTGGCTCTAAGCCCAGTTCAGCAGTAGAACCTGCCTAGAAGTTGTAGTCCTTGTAGTCTAGACTGCCTTTCAAGTTTATTTATAGCCCCAGAGACCTTTATCCTCCAGTAGTGAGGCTTGATGTAACTGGAGTTCTGACTGCTGGGATGGGTGATTCCACTCTGGCTATGGCTGCTTTAAAAACTCCTTCTGGGCCGGGCGTGGTGGCTCAAGCCTGTAATCCCAGCACTTTGGGAGGCCGAGACGGGCGGATCACGAGGTCAGGAGATCGAGACCATCCTGGCTAACACGGTGAAACCCCGTCTCTACTAAAAAATACAAAAAAACTAGCCGGGCAAGGTGGCGGGTGCCTGTAGTCCCAGCTACTCGGGAGGCTGAGGCAGGAGAATGGCGTGAACCCGGGAGGCGGAGCTTGCAGTGAGCTGAGATCTGGTCACTGCACTCCAGCCTGAACGACAGAGCGAGACTCCGTCTCAAAAAAACAAAAAACAAAAAACAAACAAACAAACAAAAACTCCTTCTGTAGGTGGGCATCAGCTGAGCTCAGCCCAGTTTGGCTTTCTGCTGCGACAGGGCACCACTGAGTTCAATGCATTTTCATAATCACTGCACTCTCCCTCTCCCAAGTGTATAGATTCTCTCTCCACACCACATGGCCTCTGCTGGGTGATAGAGGAGGGGTGGAATCGGCAATTCAAGACTGTTTCCTAACCTCCTCAGTGCCTCTTTCAGCTATATGAGTTTATAAACAGGTATTGTTAGTGCTCGCCTGATTTTTGGTTCTTATGAATGTGCTTTTTTTGTGTGTTTAGATAGTCGTTAATTTGGTGACCTTGTAGGAGGGACGATTGGTGAAGCCTTCTATTTGGCCATCTTGCTTGCCCCCTGTTTAGCATTTTTGAGAAACAGACAGTAAATTTGTATGATTGGTGCTGAGAGAATGCGGAGGATAGTAGTCAGAGAAATTAAAAGAGTGGGAGCAGATAGGAGAGCACCATGAATGTTCTTGGGACTTAACCCTGAGTGAATTTGGATGTCATTATAAAGCTCTGAACTGAAGAGAGACATGATGGGATTTATATTTTAAAAGAATTTTCCTGACACATGAGTTACTGTAAGGACACAAAGCTAAAAGCAGGAAGCCTTCTTGATGAACTTTACAGTCACCTAAAAGAGACATTATGTAGGGCAAAGAGTGAGTTGGCTATAACTGATGTCCTAACGGATTAGATATGGAGTGTGAAAAAAAAAGGGTTAAGGATGACTCCAACTTTGAAGCTGAACATCAATTGGGAGGGATTAGAAATTAACTATGAAAGAAACAAGTTTGGAAGTAGACAATCAGAAATTCATTTTGAATGTGTAAAATTTGAGATTTTACAGACATTTATAATAGGTTGAATTATGCACCCTTCAAATCAACATAGCATGGCACACTTACGTTTCAATGGTAGTACACTGAGAACTACTTGAACTCTTTCTACAGTCTTGGTGCCAGGTCACCATACCACTGATATTATTACAGACCCAACATTGCAGCAGCAGACTGTTCAGGGTCTTCCAAATTATCAACTAGCATGTCTCCACAGAGTGTCACTTGCCACCCTTGCCTCAAGTATTTTGTCTCCTTCCCTAGTACTTCTCTGACAACATTATAAAGGATGCCAGAGGTTCCACACATTGCCCACATATATGATATGTGTAAGAGGGGAGGAATGATAGCCCGTATGTTGAATCCTTGACCGACGAGAGACAGGAACTGATTATTTTCTACCCCCATTCTCCATGGACACATGATTCTGAAATGCAGCGGTGTTCCAAAGTGTTGAAGAACTAGTCACACTTAGAGGTTAGCTGCATGATGCATCCTTATTTTGGCTCTCCTTAATCTCCTTCTTCACTTTCCTTATCCCTTATTTTTTTTTATCCCTGGTATAATATTACATAATAAAATAATAGAGTGCAAGCACCTGCCTTCAAACCAAGACAACATCGAGGTGGAAATGTCTAATAAGCAACCGATAGACAAGTCTGACATTTAGGAAATAAACAAGGTGTAGAATATGAATTTGGGAGTTGTTAGCATGTTAATAAAATTTAAAGCCATTGGATTAGGGGAGAGCACATGCAGAATGATTTAAGTAAAGATGTCTGAGGACTGAGAGTTGAACATGTAGTTATTTAAAGTTTAAAAGATGAAGAGAAATAACAAGGGAGGCTTAGGAGGAATGGTCTGCTAAGTAAGAGGAAAACAAGGAGGACATGCGGTATCCTAGAATCCCAGTGAACAAGGTGTTTCAAGAAGGAGAGCATGATCAACTGCATCAAATGTACTCAGAGGCTGAGTATGATGAAGACTGATTTTTGACCATTGGATTTGTCAACATGCTGCTAACTACTTTCTTGGCAAGAATTTATTTGCTGGGGTGCTGGGACAAAAATCCAGACTGCCGTGGGTTCAAGAGTAAATAAGATGATGAGAAGTAAATTCAGTGAGTATAGGAAATTCTTCCAAAGCACTTTTGCCTCTAGTCTCTTTCCATTCATTCCTTTGGTGACATTAACCAGGTTAAATGTATTAAATACCATCTGTATATTGAAAATGCACATCTTCAGCCCAGATATCTCACCTTATCTCCAAAATTATATATCCAAATACTTCCCTGATATCTCAATTTGAATTTCTAACAGATATTGTAAATACAGTGTATCCAAAAGAGAATCCTGAACTCCACATATTCCCCCCCAAAAACGTATTCTCCTTTAGTCTTCCACATCTCAGTTATTGGGCACTTCCTTTAATTCTTTCAGGTTTTATGTCCAAAAATGTAGAGTCATTCGTGACTCCTTTCTCTCTACACAACTGACATTCAATTTGTCAGTAAATTATACTTCATAATGCAACCTGAACCCTGGTTCTTGGACTTATCCTATTTTTTAATAGTACTTAATATTTTGAATATATTTATAATTAATTTATTATCTTGATTGGCCATCTTATTCAAGTAGAATGTAAGTTCTTTTGACAGACATCTTTATCTGATTTGTTCACTGCTGTGTCCTTAATGCTTACAATACTGTCTGGCATGAAGTAGAAAGTCAAAGAATATTTATGCAATGAGTAAAAACTTTTATTGATGTGTGTTTGTATTTATCAGACAGGAATGCTGACACATTTATTTTTATTTTTACATGACGAATAATAGAGGTATATAATTTGGGGTACATGTGATAGTTGAACACATTCATTTAATTTGTAAAAATCAAATCAGTGCACTTGGGATATTCATCACCTTAAATATTTCCTCTCTTTTGAATATATACCCCGTAGTGAAATTGCTGGATCATATAATAGTTCTATTTTTAGTTTATGAAGAACCTCCATACTGTTCTCTATAGTGGCCATACTAATTTACGTTCTCACCAACAGTGTACAAGAATTTTCTTTTCTCTGTCTCCTTGCCAGCCTGTTATTGCCTTTTTCATAAAAGCCATTTTAAGTAGGGCAAGATGATATCTCATTGTAGTTTTGATTTGTACTTCTCTGATGATTAGTGATGCTGAGCATTTCTTTATATACCTGTTGGCCTTTGTATGTCTTCTTTTGAAAAAATGTCCATTCATGTCTTGTAATCATTTCTAAATAAGATTATTTGATTTTTGCTGTTAAATTGTTTTGTGGGTTGTCTCCACTTTGTTGGTTGTTTCCATTGCTGTGCAGAAGCTTTTTAGCTTAATGTAATCTCATTGGTCTAGTTTTGCTTTGATTGCCTGTACTTTTGGGATCTTACATAAAAATTTTTCCCCACACAGATGTCCTGGAGCATTTTCCCAATGTTTTCCTTTAGTACTTTCATAGTTTCAAGTTTTAGATTTAAGTCTTAACTTTCATTTTGATTTGATTTTTTAGTATTGTGAGAGATAAAGGTCTAGTTTTATTCTTCTGCGCATAGTTGTCCAGTTTTCACAACACCACTTATTGAAAAGGTTGTCCTTTACCCATTGCATGTTCTTGGCACCTTGCTGAAGATGAGTTGGCTGTAAATATGTAGATTTATATTTGAGTCCTGCATTCTGTTCTATTGGCCTATGTGTCTATTTTTTTTTATGCCAGTACCATACTGATTTGGTTTCTACAACTTTGATATACATTTTGAAATCAGGTAATGTGGTGCCTCCAGCTTTGTTCTTTTTGCTCTGGATACTTTGGGTTCTTAGAGTCGTTTGGAGTTCCATATAAATTTTAGGATTTTTTTTTTTCTATTTCTGTGTAGAATGTCATCAGTATTTGGTTAGGGATTGCATGGAATCTTTAAGTTGCTTTAAGTTGTATTATCATGTTAACAATAATAATTCTTCCAATCCATGGGCACATAGTATATTTCCATCTTTTTGTGTCCTTTTCAATTCCTTTTATTAGTGTGTGTAGTATTGTTGTATAGACGTTTCACTTCTTTGTTTAGATTAATTTCTAGATATTTTATATTTTTGTAGCTATTGTAAATGAGACTACTTTTTAAATTTCTTTTTTCAATTGTTCACTGTTTATGTATATAAATGCTACTAGTTTTTATATGCCAATCTTATATTCTGAAAATTTACTGAATTTATTAATTCTATCAGATTTTTGGTGGAGTCTTCAGATTATTCTAAGTAGAGGATCATGTCATGAATTAACAAGGCTAATTTGACTTTTCCTTTCCAATTTGGATGCCCTTTCTTTCTTTCTCTTGCCTAATTGCTATGGCCAGGACTCCAAATACTATATTGAATAAAAATGGTGAAAGCAGACATGACTGATTCCAGATCTTAAAGGAAATTCCTTCAGTTTTTTTCCCCATTCAGTATAATTTTAGCTGTGGGTTTGTCATATATAGCCTTTATTATTTTGAGGAATGTTCCTTCTATATCCAGTTTAATAAGGGTTTTTATCGTGAATTGATGTTAACTTTTATTAAATACTTTTTTTGGCAGCTATTGAAATCATCATGTGGTTTTTGTTCTTGATTCTATTAATATGATATATCATATTAATTGACTTGTGAATGTTGAACCATCTTTTTACCCCTGGGTTGAATCCCACTTGATTATGGTGAATGATCTTTTTAATATGTTGTTGAATGTCATTAGCTAGTATTTTGTTGAGAATATTTGCATCTATGTTCATCAGTGATATTGGCCTGTAGCTTTCCTTTTTTCATTGTGTCCTTGTCTGGTTGCAGTATCAGGGTAATGCCTGCCTCCTAGAATGAATTTTAAAGTATTTCTTTCTCTTGATTTTTTGAACAGAGTTTGAGTAGAATTGATATTAGTTCTTCTTTAAGTGTTTGGTAGAATTCAGCAGTAAAACTGTCAGGTTCTGGACTTTTATTTGATAAAAGACATCTTATTATGACTCTTATCTCATTACTTGCCAATGGCTTATTGAGGTTTTCTATTTCTTCATGGTTCAATTTTGGTAGTGTGTATGTATCTAGAAATTTATCTATTTTTTCTAGGTTTTTTCAATTTGTTGGGATATTTTTGTTAACAATAGTCTCTAATAATTCTTTGTATTTCTGTGGTCTCAGTCGTTACATCTCCTTTTTCATTTCTGATGTTATCTATTTTTTTTTTCGTGGTTAGTTTAGCCAAAGGTTTGTCAGTTTTATCTTTTCAAAAATCCAACTTTTTGTTTCATTTCTTGTAACTTTTTTGTCTCAATTTTATTTATTTCTGTTCTGATCTTTATTATTTTTATTTCCTTCTGCTAATTTTGAGTTTAGTTTGTTCTTGCTTTCCTAGTTCCTTGAAATGAATAGTTAGGTTGTTTATTTGAAGTGTTTCTACTTTTTTAATATAACTGTATATTGCTATAAACTTTCGTCTGAGTACAGTTTTTGATGTATCTTATAAATTTTGGTTTCTGGAATTTCCATTTTCATTTGTGTCAATATATTTTTAAATTTATCCACTGATCCATTGGTCATCCAGGAGCATATTGTTTAATTTTCGTGTGTTTGCGAAATTTCTGAAATTTCTCTAATTATTGATTTCTAGTTTTACTCCATTGGGGAATAAAGGAAAGATGTTTGATGTATTTTCTACTTTTTAAAATTTACTCAGATATATTTTGTAGCCAAAGTTGAAGTGTATTCTGGAGAATGCTGCATGCACTGGTGAAAATAACGAGAATTCTGTAGCAGTTGGGTGAAATGTTTTGTAAATGTTAGTGACACCTATTTGACCTAGTGTGTAGTTTATGTTTCTTTGTGGATTTTCTGACTAGATTATCTGTCCATTATTTAGAATGGAGTCTTCCACTATGGCAATATTGGAATTTATCTCTCTTTTAAATTTATTCATATTTGCTTTATATACTTGTGCACTCTGCTATTGGGTGTATAGATATTTATAATTGCTATCTCCTTTTGATGAACTGATCCCTTTATCAGTTTATGTTGACCTTCTTTATCTCTTTTTACAGTCCTAGATATGTAGTCTATTTTATCTAAAGTATTGCTACTCTTGCCCTTTTTTGGTTTCCAGTTGCATGGAATATCCTTTGCTATCCCTACACTTTCAATCTGTGTGTTTCTTTATAGATGGAAAGTGGGTTTCTTGTAGGCAGTATATAGTCAGCTCTTGTTTCTTTATACATTCAGCCACTTTTTGCCTTTCAATTGGAGAATTGAGTCCATTTATATTTGGTGTTACAATTGATAAGTGAGGACTTACTACTGCCATTTTATTGCTTGTTTTCTGGTAGTTTTGTAACTCCCCTCTTTTTTTCTTACTTTCTTGCTATCTTCCTCTGTGGTTAAGTGACTTTCTCAGGTAGCAAGTTTTAATGCCTTAGTTTTAATTTAAGTATATCTATTATAGGTTTTTGCATTGTGGCTACCATGGAGCTTACAAGAAAACATCTTATAGATACAAAAAATTTATTTCAAAGAGTTAACAACTTATCTTAGATTGCAAAAAAAAAAAAATAGAAATAAAAAAATTTCTACACTTAACTTCATCCCTCCATATTTTGACTTTTAGTCCTCTCAATTTATGTATTTTATTATTACCTGTCTCTCAGCAGGTTTCTATAGCTACTGATAGATTTATTTTGGGGTTTGCATAGTAAAGTTATGAATTGATTGCACACAATTACAGTAAGAGTGAAGCCTGAGTTTGTCTGTATACTTCATTTTTTACCAGTTGGTTTTATACCTTCAAATCTGTGTGGGGGGTGTGTGTGTGTGTGTGTGTGTGTTCTGTGGGGGGTGTGTGTGTGTGTGTTTTGCATATTAGTGTTTTGGTTTTTGTTTCTTTCAGATTGAAGAACTCCTTTTAGCATTTTTTGTAAGATAGGTCTGGTGGTGATAAAGTCTCTCAGCTTTGGTCTGGGAAAGATAACTTTGAAGGATAACTTTGCTGGACACAGTATTCTTGGATGGTAGTTGTTTATTTTATTTTTATTTTTAGCACTTTGAAAGTATAATTCTTTTCCCTCCTGGCCCGAAGCAAGTTTCTGTTGAGAATTCTGCAGCCAGATAAATTGGAACTGCTTTATATGTCATTTTCTTCTTTTCTCTTGATGCTTTTAGAATTCTCTCTTTGTCTTTAGCTTTTTTTTTTGCCAGGCTGGAATGCAGTAGCACAATCTTGGGTCATTGCAACCTCTGCCCCCTGAGTTCAAGCAATTCTCCTGCCTCAGCCACCTGAGTAGCTAGGATTACAGGTAGCTGTGATTACACGTCTGGCTAATGTTTTATTTTTAGTAGAGACAGGGTTTTACCATGTTGGCCAGGCTGGTCTCAAACTCCTGGCTTCAAGTGATGGTCATATCAGCCTCCCAAAGTGCTGGGATTACAGGTGTCAGCCACTGCATCTTTGTTTTTAACCTTTACTAGTTTGTTTATTATATGCGTTGAGGTTGTCTTATTTGTGTCAAATCTGTTTGGTGTTCTTTGACCTTCCTGTTACTGGATATTTGTATTTTTCTCAAGTTTGGGAAAGTTTTCTGTTATTGTTTATTTGAATAACCTTTCTACCATTTGTTCTTGTTCAGCTCCTTCTTGAAAACCAATAATTCTTTGATTTGGCTTTTTGAGGTAATTTTCTATATTTTGTAGAAAATCTTCATTGCTTTTCATTCTGTCTTCTTTTTTCTCCTATGATTGTGTATTTTCAAATAGCCCGACTTCTAGTTCACTGTATCTTCTGTTTGACGCATTCTGATGTTGAGAGCCTCTAAAGAATTTTTTAGTTTAGCAAATATATTTCTTAGTCCCAAGATTTTTGCTGTTTTTTAAATTAACATTTCAATATCTTTGTTGAATTTTACTGACAAGTTTCAGAATTGCTTTTCCGTGTTATCCTTGAGATCCCAAATTTCCTTCAAACCACCATTCTGCATTCTTGGCAGAGAACTCAAATATTACCATCCTGTTACGGTCAGTTACTTGTTTCTTATTTTGTCCACTGGAAAGATAATTGTTCTGTGTTGTTGTTTCTTGTGGATGTTCATTGATGTCTTTCCATTGAAGGATTAATAATTTATTCTAGTCTTCTCTATCTGGCTTGTTTTGGTTTTTATTGATATATTTGTTTATAGCTTCTTTATCATTCGGTCACTGTGTCTTTTTCAGCTCTAGGTGATGCCTCAAGCCCAGGTTTGCCTCAGCTCTAGTAGATGATGGAAAAGCTGCCCTTCTTAAATGGGGACAGTCCCAAAGGTGACATCTCAGCAACTTGGGAATTCTGGCTTAGGGTTTGTTCCTAGGGACCCTGTGAGACAAAACTACAGTGTGGTGCTGTCGAGCAGCCACTCTGATGTGGTGTCTCTTTTGGCTGAGTTGCAGAGCAGAGTTTCCAGGGCTGGGGATGGTAGTTCCACCTCCCTGCTTTGCTTCTGCCTGTCCTCAGGGACATTTCTCTCTTCAGGCACTCGCAATGCTTCCTGTGAGTTAAAGCGGTAAAGGGTCTTCTGCCAGGGAAAACAAGGTGATGGAAAAGCTCATTATCCATTTCAATCTGTTTTCAGTGTAGAAACAGTGAGTTGTGCGAAATATTTCCACAAGCTTCCTGCCAGACAGAATTGGGGCAAAGGCATCATGGATATGGAAGTTCAATTCTCTTACCAACCGCATGGAATTTTTTTCACTTCTCTGTGGATTGGGGATTTGTCTCATCGTCACATATGAGTTCTGGGAGACTTCTGGTAATAAACTTGACACCACATATTTTCTTTTGGTTTGCTTTTGTGGGGAGAATGAAGACAGCTTGCTTCTATACTGTCATTTTGGAACCACAAGTCCTAGTAAAAATTTTTAAACAAGTTTGATATCACGTATATCAGATCAAATTCCCTTGATTGTTTAGCTTATTTTAATTTTCTCTCTCTTTCTCTCTCTCTTTTTCCTGAAAGGCGGGTTTCACTATGTTACCCAGGCTGGTCTCAAATTCCTGGGCTCAAGCAATCCTTCCACTGGTCCCTCCTGAGTAACAGGGATTACAGGTATGCACTACCATGGCCAGCACTTGCTTACTTTAAAACTAAGATAATCTTTGCATAGATGATGTAGGAAAGTTTAATTATTTTTCCTGAAGTTTCAACAATTTGAATGTATAAAACAAAATGATAACAGATAGGTTAACAGGAAAAAGGCATATAAATTTATCAATGTGTAAATGGGCATAGAGGTCATAAAATGTGAACTCTCAAAAGAGAGCGAGATGGTTGATGCTTAAATATCCCCTTCATTCATTGGGAAGACAGAAGATGAGGGTTTGGGGTGTAGAAGTAAATTATTTCCAGGGGAAATGAATAAGCTCAAAAACAGTGGCCTGGGGCCAAATTTATCTGGGTTATGGGGAGATAGCTCACAGGTTATAGGAGAGTGAAGGGAGGAAAGCATGTCAAGCAAAGGATGTCATGTTATACAGATGAAAATATGTCAGGTAATTTCAGAGCTACCCTCAGAATAAAATGATTATAGCCTGTGGTTGAGTTCATCTTTCCTTTATCTGGACAATGGGGATGGGGGGATGCTCAAAGAAAGCCTATTTATTTCAATAATGTAGATTTTTCTCTACAGATAAAAATCTCCACAAAAGGCATCTTTTCAAGGCTATTCCTGTCTGCAAGCCTTCTGAGTAACCATCTCAAAATATGTCAAAGAAGTACCTTTTGGGGTGAAATATTTTTGGTTTCCTCTAATAGCATAAAGTTTTTGATGTAAATGTTCAAAGGTGCTTACATGTTCTATCCAGCATGTTAGAATGCTCTTACTGATGTAGAGAGACAAAGATAAGGCAACACCAAGAACAAGATGAAAAGAAGGGTTTAAGATGGGGATATTTTGGAACGTTTGCTGATAGAGCACAGACTATATGTATGTGGATATAATTTTTCTTCTTCAGAGCGAGGTTGAACAACATGACCCTTTTCTAAACCTTACACTTTCCTTATATTGCCGATGTAAAGCTTATGGTGATAAGAAGGTTAGGTCCAGATTAACCTAACATCTATTTTCCTTGAAATCCAATGAAAGCATTTTATCACTTAGGAGATATATCATATTTTTCATTCAGATAAAAAATAAAGAGAAAGGAAAATAAACATTTTACTATGGGCATTGTGAACCAGGTTTTAACCTATCAATGTAAACAACATTTTCCTCCATTTAAAAATATATATATATTATTTCCAAAAATATGTTTTACTTCTCTATAAAGATGTTATGAAGCTTAGCAGAGAAAAACAGGTTGTTAGCATGTGACTTAAAAATAAAACAATAAAAATATTCCTAACACAATGTCAAAAGAAAACCTAAGAAAATGTGCTGTCTTGGATTTTTAGCTTTGGTTATAGAGTGACAAATGATTGCTTTAAAACCTAAGAAATCTTTCTTTTAAAAAATTGTTATTTGCAGACTTGAAGAAAATTAAAAACATTATGTAAAAACAAGACAATATAAAATTGTGGGTGGATGATTGGCAATAACAACCTAGAATTTGAGATCAATGACCTTAATTGTTATTCTAGAATAAACATCAGAAGGAAAATAACCATTCATTAGACACAACAATAGGCAGAAACCACAGCTGGTAAGAAGGGTGTATTTCCCTTATGCAAAGTCTTTAAGCAGTGCTTTAGATTTTCTTAACAAGACAGATTGATTTGCATTTCCTTATATTTCTTTTTCTTGGTTGGCTTTCACCAGTGTCCTGTTGGGGCCTTTTTTCTCTTAAATTTTAATTTGTTTTCTGATATATGAGCTCATTTTTCTATTTGAAGGAATGGAACAATGCCCACAGCACAGTGAAAAATGAAGCTTTCAATCAGTAATCCAGGTATTGAGAAAACAAATGGCAATATGTTTAATAGATTACTGTATCCAAATATGTTGAATGGCTAAATTTTTGCACATTTTAATCCCTATTACCATTTTACTATTTTTACCCTGTGATTATTTTTCTTTCTTTCTTTTTCTTAATTCTTTTTCTCTGTGGTTAACATTTTTATTTGTCTTTAGGGAAAATAAATTTGACATTTAACAAATCTAAATATCTATAACATTTAAAAAATTGAAATCTATCACAGGAAAATGATTGTCTTAATTTAAAATGTGATTATTTAAATATAAAGATCATATTAAAAAGATTAAATTATGACAGTGCTTTTATTAAAGGTCATATATTATAAAAATACATTAAGAATATTTTATATGTTCATTTAATGACAGGAATTGTTTTAGACCTTGGCTATAGCATATAAAAAGCTATTTCTGTTTACTGTAAATATTTGTTCAAATAATTTCTGTAGAGATTTCACTTCTGGGCAAGATGAAGTAAGCATGCTACCCTGGCTCTCCAACTGGACATAAATATAACCTCTGAACAGAAGGCATAGAGAAGATATCTGAAGACTAAAAAGTAAATGGTAATGGGGAGATTTGTGAAGGAGTCCAGAATTTGATGTAACCCCAAAACTGCTAGGGGTGGTGAATCCATACAGGTCTGCAGTAACCTCAATTCTTGCCTCCTCAGGAGAAAGAATTTGAGCAAGTGAGCTTAAGGCAGAAGGAGAGACCTGACACAGACTCAAAGTTTTAGAGCAGGAGTGAAAGTTTATTAAAAAGCTTTAGAGCAGGAATAAATGGAAGCGAAGTACGCTTGGAAGAGGGTCAAGCAGGTGACTTGAGAGATTAAGTGTTCAGTTTGACTCTTTGACGTGGGGTTTTAGGTGCTGGCATGCTTCCAGAGTCTTGTGTCCCTTCTCCGTGATTCTTCCCTTAGGGTGGGCTGTCCACATGCACAGTGGCCTGCTAGCACTTGGTGGGTGAGCATGTGCAGTATGTTTACTGGAGTTGTATGTATGCTTCCCTTACCAGTCCAATGTAATATACCAGTTAAACTCCACCATTTGGCCACTTAGTGCATGTGCTTGATCTCATTCACCCATCTCCTGAGATCTTATTGGGAAGCTGCTGATCACCAGTTTCAGGTATTTTCTATATATTGGGAGACTGCCTTTCCCTGGTGCTGGCTGTGACCAATTATTATTTTAGAGAGGCAGTTTAACAACAGTCTGACAATCACCTGATGGTCGCCTGACATTCCTGGTTAGGGAGAGTCCTCTCCTGCCCTACTTATGCCAGACTAGATACCTACTATAACACAACCAGAGATTAATGTCTTTTTTTTCCCTTCTACCAGTGATAGGTGAAGCCAACTGGACTTACTGGGTCGAGTGGTGACTTGGAGAACTTTTCTGTCTAGCTAAAGGATTGTAAACGCACCAATCAGCACTCCATGTCTAGTTAAAGGATTGTAAATGCACCAATCAGCACTCTGTAAAAATGCACCAATCAGCACTCTATGTCTGGCTAAAGGATTGTAAATGCATCAATCAGCACTCTGTAAAAATGCACCAATCAGCACTCTGTCTCTAGTTAAAGGATTGTAAATGCACCAATCAGCACTCTGTAAAAAATACACCAGTCATCACTCTGTGTCTAGCTAAAGGATTGTAAACACACCAATCAGCACTCTGTAAAATGCACCAATCAGCACTGTGTGTCTAGCTAAAGGATTGTAAATGCACCAATCAGCACTCTGTAAAATGGACCAATAAGCACTCTGTAAAATGGACCAATCAGCAGGATGTGGGCAGGGCCAGATAAGGGAATAAAAGCTGGCCACCCCAGCCAGCAGCAGTAACCCACTCAGGTCCCCTTCCACGCTGTGGAGGCTTTGTTCTTTCACTCTTCACAATAAACCTTGCTGCTGCTCACTATTTGGGCCCACACTACCTTTATGAGCTGTAACACTCACTGCGAAGGTCTGTGGCTTCACTCCTGAAGTCAGCAAGACCACGAACTCACTGGAAGGAAGAAACTCCGGACACACTTGAACATCTGAAGGAACAAACTCCAGACACACCATCTTTAAGAAATGTAATGCTCACTGCAAGGGTCTGCGGCTTCATTCTTGAAGTCAGCAAGACCAAGAACCCTCCGGAAGGAACCAATTCCAGACACACCATTATTTCCTGCCATAGACTCAAAAACAACCTGAAACCTAGAAGTACCCATTGGTGGGTACAGAGAAGGTCTCATTTTCTGTACCATGAAGCTAGAAACAAGACTCCTAAAGTCTAAAAAGAATGGGGTAAATCCCAGTTTTCTTTTCTTTTCTCTTACTATCCTTTTCACTAGGCAGAGTCTGGATAGCATCTAAAATACTACAGGCTGGATACCTTTTTTTTTTTTTTGACCAGAGGAATAGTTCTAAAGGCAAGTATGAATTTACTTTGAGTCATATTCTCTTTCTGTCCTCCTATTGCTTAGTGTTAGATGCAGGTTCAATTTTCAGAAGCGGCAAAACAGGAAAACCCAAGGCCTGGCTTCTGACTAGAGGATCATGAAATGAGAGCACAGGCAAGCAGAAAGTTCTGAGACTGCAGGGAGAAGGGAATTCTAAGGCAGCTATTGCTTAAACTGGTGTATGAACTACTGGACTCACATTCCCATGCTGCACTTGCATGGATCTGGTCCCAAACAGCATACCAAAGGCATTAAAAACGATAGTCTACACAACTTCCCAGGTTCCAGACCAGCCACTGAGTTGTGAAAAATATTTTCAGTGGGACAATAGCCCACAGTAGGTGGACTGGAAAATATATCCTGAAGTTAAATTTGTTTCTTGCCTACTAAAACAAAACTAGACAATAAAAATCAGTCATAATCCTGAGACTTAAATGAGACCTAGAGTCTGTAACATAGTATTCAAAATGTCCAGAATATCATCTAAATGAAGAACCAGCATATGAAGAACAAAGCAAAACAAAAGAAAAGAACAGATGCCAATGCCGAAAGGACACATGTTGAAATTACAAGATAAAGACATTAAAGTCATTATAAGTCTTCAGAACTAAGTCTCAAGAAATAAGACTGAACACTTTTAAGCAAATGGAAAAATAAAGTCTCAACAAAAAAAGATAAGATAGAAACAACCCAACAGACAATTTTAGAGCTTTAAGTGAAAGGTTAGAGCAATAACCAAATTTTAAAAATTTACTTGTTGGACTCAATAACAGAATTGAAATGGCAAAGGAGTCAGTGAATTTGAAGATAAATAATTAAAAATTATCCAATCTGAACTCTAGACAGTAAAATGATTGGGAAAAAAGGAACAGAACCTCAGGGACTGGTGAGACAATACTAAAACATCTGACATTTGTCTCACTGGAGTCAGAAAAGGAGAGCAGAAAGAGTGTGGTGTAAAGAAATATATTTGAATGGCTGAAGATTTCCCAAATTTGTTGAAAGGCCTGAACTTACACATTTGAGCAACTCAGAAAATCCTAAAGAGGATAAGCTGAAAGAAATCTGTGCTAAAACACATCATAATAAAACTGTTCAAACTACAGACCAAGGAAAATGCTTTAAAAACAGCCAGAAAAATAAAATTTGATGCATAGCTTATAGGTGCATGAGATTCTAATGACTGTGAATTTTTCATCTGCAACCATGTGGGTCAGAGGAAAGTGGAATATTTTTTAAAATGCTGAGAGTAAAGAATTTTCATCCTAGAATTCTATGTCCAGTAAAAATATCCTTCAGGAATGAAGGCAAAATAAAGACATTATCAGATGAAGGAAAACAAAGAATTTCTATTAAGCAGATCTGCTAAAAGGGGATTAACTTGATTTGCTTCATTAAAAATCAAGTAAGGTTTCTGTAGGATAATTAACAGTATAAGAAATAATCTGTTTTTTTCACTCAATAAATACTATAACGAATGATTATAACAAAATGTATAAAACATGTTACACACTATTGTGGATACAAAGGTATCTACAATATAGATCATGTCCTTAAGAAGCTTATGAGCTACAGTGGAAATTAGAATATGTACATAGAAAATATTGTATCATTTCTTACTAAATCCCCATGTGTAACAAACCACATGAAACTTAGAGACTTCTAATGACTCAAAACAAAAATTTATTATTCTCCTTCACAGTGATGTTTATTGATTGGGGCCAGCTAGTGGTTTTGAGTTGAGATTTCTGATATGGTTATAACCTGTTATCAGCTGGGTTGGGGACATCTGAAAGCTCCAGTGAACTGGGTTTCCAACGAGCCTCACTCAATGGCAAGCAATTGATTCTGTTTATTAGCTGGAAGCTCACCTAGTGCTATGGATAGGAATACGTATCCATGTTATCTCCATGTGTTGCAGGAAGTCAGGGACCCCAAATGGAGGGACTGGCTGGAGTTGTGGCAGAGGAACATACATTGTGAAGATTTCATGGACATTTATCAGTTCCCAAATAATACTTTTATAATTTCTTATGCCTGTCTTTAATCTCTTAATCCTGTTATCTTCGTAAGCTGAGGATGTACGTCACCTCAGGACCACTGTGATAATTGTGTTAACTGTACAAATTGATTGTAAAACATGTGTGTTTGAACAATATGAAATCAATGCACCTTGAAAAAGAACAGAATAACAGCAATTTTTAGGGAACAAGGGAAGACATCCATAAGGTCTGACTGCCTGCAGTGTCAGGCAAAAAGAGCCATCTTTTTCTTCTTGCAGAGAGCCTACAAAATGGACATGCAAGTAGGAGAGATATTGCTAAATTCTTTTACTAGCAAGGAATATTAATATCAATACCCTGGGAAAGGAATGCATTCCTGGGGGGAGGTTTATAAATGGCCACTCTGGGAGCATCTGTCTTATGAGGTTGAGCTAAGGACTGAGATATGCCTTGGTCTCCTGCAGTACCCTCAGGCTTACTAGGGTGGGGAAAAAATCCACCCTGGTAAATTTGTGGTCAGACCAGTTCTCTGCTCTCAAACCCTGTTTTCTGTTGTTTAAGATGTTTATCAAGACAATACGTGCACTGCTGAACATAGACACTTATCAGTAGTTCTGCTTTTGCCTTTTGTCCTATTCCCTCAGAAGCATGTGATCTTTATTAGAACCATACTAGTAGTTCTGCTTTTTGCCCTTTGAAGCAAGTGATCATTGTACCTACTTCCTATTCCTACACCGCCTCCCCTTTTTGAAACCCTTCATAAAAATCTTGCTGGTTTGAGGCTCAGGTGGGTGTCGTAGTCCTACTGATATGTGATGTCACCCCTGGTGACTCAGCTGTAAAATTCCTCTCTTTGTACTCTTTCTCTTTCTTTCTCAGCCAACCGACACTTATGGAAAATAGAAAGAACCTATATTGAAATATTGGGGCCGGGTTCCCCCGGTATCCATCTGTCTTGAGTCTCTCACTGTATGGACGTTGAGTTAAATTCCCACTGGGTGTATCCAAGAGTGTGTTCCAAGAGGCCCAGGTGTAGCTGAAGGTTTCTTAATACCAAGCTTTGGAAATAACACAGAATCATTTGACCATTTTATTGGTCAAAATTCTGAGCCAACCTAGATTCTAGGGGAGAGGACAGAATAGTATTATGAATATTGAGAAGTTTGGCTCATTTTCAGAACATCTTTGTAAATGACCACTGTCTACTTTCTTTTCGACAATGATCCACATCCTTTATGAATGCAAAATCTACTCATCCCTCACCCAAAACTTAGTCACCCAGTGGGATCTTCCTGCCTACCACACAGACCGAATGAATTTACTGATACTATGGCATTGCAGTAGAAAAAGATTTTAATTGACACAAGGCCAGCCTACATGGAGGAACTGGAGTTTTATCACTGAAATCAGTCTCACTGAAGGCTCAGAAATTAGGGGTTTTATGGCCAAATTGGTGGTTAGGGGGCTAGGGAAGGGGTGCTGCTGATTGATTAGAAATAAAATCATAGGGGTGTGGAAAATGGTCCTCCTGCCCTGCGTCTACCTCTGTATGGGGCCACAGGACCAGCTGAATCATGATTCATAGGGGTCCAGGTGGGGTGAGTCTGAAAATTATCTTAAAAAAAAATCAATCTTAGGTTCTACAATAATGATGTTATATATAGGGGCAATTGAGAAGTCACAATCTTGTGACCTTTGACCACAAGACCCCTGAGCAATAAAGGATTATAGAAATTATTCCATTTTGTGACCTCTAGCCTGGACATATGACTGCTGAGCAAGTGACAGATTACAAAAATGATGCCTACACTTTAGCAGAGTTCATACCCCTCCAATAGTCGTTATTTTAGTCTATTTTCAGGCTGCTGGTAAAGACATACCCAAGACTGGGCAATTTACAAAAAAAAAAAGGTTCAATGGACTCACAGTTCCACGTTGCTGGGGAGGCCTCACAATCATGACAGAAGCATGAAAAGCATGAGAAGCATGACATGAAAAGCATGTCTTACATAGTGGCAGACAAGAGAAGAGAATGAGAGCCAAGCCAAAGGGGTTTCCCATTATAAAACCATCAGATCTCGTGAGACTTATTCGCTAACACACGAACAGCATGGAGGAAACTGCTCCCATGACTCAATTATCTCCCACTGGGTCCCTCTCACAACACAAAGAAATTATGGGAGCTACAATTCAAGATGAGATTTGGGTGGGGACACAGCCAAACCATATAAATCCTATTAGTATGGCTTTTCATTAGTCTTGCAAAGGTAGTTTTTGGTCCCGTAGCAAGGAGAGGTTTAGTTTTAGAGAGGGACTATTATCATCCTTGCTTTTAAGTTAAACCATAAACCAAATTACACCCAAAGTTAGCTTGGTCTACTAGCAAGAATGACCAAGGATAACTTGGAGGTCAGAAGCAAGATGGAGTCAGCTATGTTAGATTTCTCTTACTGCCATAATTTTGCAAAGGTGGTTTAGACCTGTAGCATCTCCTCTCATTACCACATTGGCTCAAGCTTGATGTTGAAGAGATTATTTAATTGGGTCCAGGTGCAGTATTTTCTGTTTGATTTTTAAGACCTGTTAACTAAAGACCAAAGTTATCTGTCTCTCCCCCACACACATTATACACATTCAACATAAAACGGTTTTTTAAAAAGCATGATAAGCAGCAATAAACATTTAATTTTAAAGGTGGAGTGGAAGACAGAAATATATCTCTATTTGACTGCAGTTCTGAAACCCAGACAAACACAAATCACCAACTTCTTGATTAGGGTTCAGTCATGTGCCCTGGGAGTGATTCTCTAGTCTTCACTCTGAGTCACCCTTCATTTTTTATTAGAAATTGCCTATGTTTGCCACTGACTAACTTTCTTAGCCTGTTTCTGCCTGTAAAAGTTTAGAGCTTTAAAGGCTCTTATTTTTTAACTGTATCTGTCCTTTTTAGTTCAAGCTGGTGGTGCTTCTGCCAATACAATATTTTTAAAAATTTCATGAGTTACTTATGACTCTCACTGGGATTCAGTCCATCAAAAACTACAGACAAAAACAAAAAGCCTCACCCACAAATTCCTTTGAAATTGCTTATTTTCTAACTGTATCTGAGATTCATTGTAATGAAGGACAATGCCTTAAGATTCTTTTAAGGCAAGTCTTAAATCTTTTGGCTGCAACCTAAGGGTTCCCTCAGCCACACCCTTGATCTCAACTTTACCATGGGGCTACAATTTACTGGCAATGCCCTGAATTTGATATGTGCCTTAAGGCATTTTTTACTTTTTGTCCCCATTGGTTGTAAAATGTGAGGATGAAAATAATCCTATCTTTTAACTCAGCAAGTCTTAAATTCTTTATGTTTTCTATGAAACTTGTTAGAAAATTGAATAGGGCTTTTTTTGGTTCATGTCTCTATATCCATACCTTTCCATATATGGCTAAAAAAAGCCAGTTAGCACTTAGAACATTATGCCTGGAACTCGCCTTCTTGAAATCCACCTGTTCTTAAACATATTTTCCATTTGCAATGTTACTGAAATCTTTGCCGCTGAATAAGAAGATCACAATGTCTCTAGTCTCTAATAACAATTTATCACTCTTTAAGGCCTTCACTGTTTCTTTGAGGTCTTTCCAGTTTTTACCTGTGTTGACGTTAGCATCTATTTCAGTTACCCTGACCAACGCATCTACTAAAGTAATCCTTTTTTTTTTTTTTTTTTTTTTTTTTGAGACAGGGTCTTGCTCTGCCGCCCAGTGCAGTGGCATAATCAGAGCTCACTGCAGCCTAGAACTTCTGGGCTCAAGTAATTTTTCTGCCTCAATCTCCTGAGTAGCTGGAACTACAAGGCATGCATCACAATGCCCAGCTAATTTTTAATTTTTTTGTTCAGGCAAAGAGTCTCACTATGTTGCCCAGGTTTGTCTCAATCTCTGGGACTCAAGCAATTTTCTGGCCTTGGCCTCCCAAAGTGTAGGATTACAGGTATTAGCCACCATGCCCAGCCTATAATATCCTTTTTTACATCAGTGTCCTTGTCATTTCTTCTAAAACCGTCACTCTACAGTTACTTGCAAACTTCCACTTCTTCAATTGAACTTACTTGCTTTCGTCTTTGTTCAATTCCAAAGACCGTATCATCAATCTTCTTGTCAAATAATCAGCAGAACCACTTAAAATTACAACTATGCTATATAAGATAAATGTATTCTGCTATGATTGTATGTAGTGAGAGAATTGGCCTAGTTAGAAAGGTCAAAAGAGGTTTTCCTGAGAAAGCCATGATTAAGCCAAAACCTGAAGGAAAAAAAAAGTGGGGAAAAAATTGTGGCTTGCTATCATTTAGCATTGCTCCGATTATCTCAATTCTGAGTTTTAATTTGACCATAGTTATACTGCCTTCTAACAGTACTGTTTCTCATGTTGCCAGATCTTCTTTGTTCTTATTTCAGACTTCACACTCTCAATTTTTCTCCATCTCCTGCATTACTGCCACTTGCCTTCCTACCCCAAATCAACCTCTGTGTCAATAGTACTCACTTTACATACTAGAATATCACAGCAGGTTCATTTTTTAGTCAGTCTCCATGTTCTTCAACTGATCTAATATATTCAACCCGCCCCCCAATTACTCTTTAGTATGTCAGCCTGTTGATTTCCTTATTGTAAATTGAAGTCTAAAATGATCTTTTGTTATTATTATTATTTGCATCTGCTAATCCCATTTGACATGGAATCACCAGCATCTATAATACTGACCACAGTGTGTGGCCAATGAATATTTGTTTAAGAAATGAATAAACAAATGAATGTTTTATTTCTTTTACAAAGGAAGTGGAGAAAATCTTGATATTGGGAGTATGATAAATTTAAGCCATCTAATTTCAACTAGCATATTTAGTTTCTTAATTCCCTAAGTCTCCCTCACATTTTCTAATGCATTATTTTCTAGAAATCATTTCTGCCACTCTAATTTTCAGCAGATTACTTCTAATTAGTTAAGATCCAGAGGAGCTCCTCAAATACCTTTTCTGTTTGTTTCCTCACTTTTACATTGGCCAGTTTTTTCAAGTGAGTTGAAAAGTATAAGCCAATTTGGTATAACGATGACCTCAACTTTGGCTCATTTATTTACTAGCTCGTTTATCAAAAAGTGTTTTATGTTTAGAACAACAGAGGCAACATCACATTATTTCTGCCATTAAGAAGCTCACAGAAAGGCCATGTTCCATAATAACTGCATGCTCCAGACACTGCAGGGTCCAGTGTCTTTCTTTGCATCCACAGCTCTTTACTCACTACATTGTAGTCCATGTACTATCCATAAATTTCCCAGTAGAACTTCTATGATTACAATAATGTCCTCTTTATTTTTGTGCTATCCAGTATAGCAGCCACTAACCTCAAATGGATATTAAGCACTTGAAGCATGGCTTGTAGGACTGAGAATTGCATTTCAAATTTTATTTAATATTAACTTAATATAATTTAAACTTAGATTTAAATTTAAATATGCATGTGAATTGCTACTGTATTGACAGCACAGGTCTAACTGAAACCATCTCTATAAACTTTACAAAATTAACCAGGGAAGAAGGAAGTGGGAGAAATGAAAATAAACCAAGCTTGCAGCACATTAGGCATTAATTATTAGGTCAGCTTGCTCTCTGATCTACTTCCTCATAATGGTTTGGTGCTTGTTGCCCCAGAATCATGCAGACCCTGTCACAAGATTATAATTCCTCTTAACTGTTCTATAGATAACAACTTGAACAGTGTGAAATATTAAGTTTTCCCTTTGAAATATTCTTTCAGATATTCCCTTTGAAAATTTCTTTCAGAAATGTCAATATACAATTGAAATTTCTGATGCCAGCTCATCTGAAGGGCCCTATAAAGAGCTGACTCACCAAATAATGCAGTTTCTACATCCTGATGATGCCAGTGCCGCTTACCCTGACCAATCAATGTCCCCAGTATTCCAGCCCCTCCCTCTCCACAATATCCTTAAAAACCCTCATCCCAGAACTCCTCGAGGAGATGGATTTGAGAGTCCCTTCTGTCTCCTTGCTTGGCCACCCCTCAATTATTAAACTCTTTCTCTGCTGCAAATGCTGTTGTCTTAGTGTATTGGTCTGCTACTGCACAGGGGGAATATGAACCTGGTGGTCCTGTAACATAGCCACTCTGGTCTTTTATCAGTTCTGTTAGTTCCTTTTATATAGAAAATTGTGTTCATTCTCAGGGCCTATGTACATGCTGTTTTCTCTGCCTGGAGTGCCTCTATTCATGCCAGTATTCTTTCACAAAACTGTTCAAATGGCTACTTATTTCTCTACTTTTAGAGTTTGACTTAAAGAAACACTCATTCTCTTCCTGACATTCCTATACAAAGTCAGAATAGCCACACTCTCTAACTCCTTATATTTGTATTATTTTCTATCTCTTCCCTTTGCTTGTTTCCTTCAAAGCATTGATCAAAACTGAAAATATTTTGTCTGCTTTCTTGTTTATAGTGTGTTCTCCCCCATCAAAAGGTAATCTTAATGAAGGTAGGAACTATGCACATCTTATAAACCCTTGTGATTTCACAGGTTTAAAAAGTGCCTAATATATAGTAGGCATTTAAAAATATTTTTGACTGGGTGCAGTGGCTCACACGTGTAATCCTAGCACTTTGGGAGGCCGAGTCAGGCAGATCACTTGAGGTTAGGAGTTCAAGACCAGCATGGCCAACATGATGAAAACCTGTCTCTACTAAAAATGCAAAAATTAGCCAGGTGTGATCTCATGCACCTGTAGTCCCAGCTACTCAGGAGGCTGAGGCAGGAGAATCGCTTGAACCAAAGAGGCAGAGGTTGCAGTGAGCTGAGATTGTGCCACTGCACTCCACCCTGGGTGACAGAGTGGAACTTCATCTCACACACGCAAAATTTTTTTAAAGAAACGATTGTGTTTAAAAAATAAATAAATAAAAATATTTTAAATAACTGAGTGAACAAATGATGGCTATAATTTTAGCACACAAAATGTATTGTGGGAGCATAGAATAGTGAAAAAAAATTGCCTAGGACTTAAGCAGGGATGGGGTTCAGTGAAGATTTTTATGGAAGTCACATTTAAGTGGAAAAGATAGTGAAAAAAATCCTAAGCAGACGAAACAACCTGTGTAAATGTACAGAGGCAAGAAAAGCATGACCCATGTAGGAATAGTGAGAAATTATATGTGACTGAAGTATTTTGCTGTTTTATCACTTGAAACCATCTTTTCCTTCTCAGAAAAGAAGAATTATTTTTTTCCAAGACAAATTCTGCCACTAGTATCCTGCATCTGATACTTCTTCCATTGCCTATGGAACATGTCCTATCAGTTATCCTTTTATATTTGCTCAATATCCACTGACTTTCTGGTTTGCCTAACATAAGGGCTTGGATGACATTCATGGTGGAAAAAAATAAAAAATAATAAAAATAATGAAACACCTACCTGTCAAGTCCATAGCCCCTTAACATCTCTTTATCCTTTTCCACATTGAATCTACAAACCGTCCTCTGCACACGGCCTCTACTTGCTTACCTCTTTGTTGCATCTTTGGTTCACCACTTGACTCATCTGCTTTCCTGAAGGCAGTACATCTTTTAGCATTTTGTTTCCTTGTCTCAAAATTTTAAATAGCCTTTTGCAGTCAGCTGGATAAAGGGTAAACTTTTACTCTTTGATTGTAAATCTCATCCTACCCTTGAACTGGCCCTGAATTATCTTTCAAAATGTTTTTAATACTACATCAGAATTTAGCTAAAATGGACTGTTTAATAATATACTTTCTATTATTGGTGTCCTTGACTGTTGCTGTCTTTGAGAAGCCATTCCTAACCTTCCTATAGTGAGCCTTTGTTGGCAGGGACTGTCTCCTTACTTGTCATTATATGTTCATTGCCCAATAAGGCCTGACCTATGGTGGTCACTCAATGTGATGGACGAGTAAAGATACTCTCTCCTTAGAGCCTAATCTTTGATTCTGAGGGAAATTATCCCTGTGCATGCTGAAATCTCAAAATTCATGTGTCCTTCATGTAAATTCAGAATATTACAGGTGAAAAGACACCATTCACTGTATTCTCTAAACGAGAATAGGCACATTGTTTTGAATGAATGAGCAACTGGATGAGCACAAACATACCTTCAATATATTTTATTCATATCAATAGTTTGCATTTGATTGAATTATCAGTAAAACAAAAAAAAAAAAAAAGAAAAAAAGACAGAACCAAAAAGAAAATCTAAAGCCACCTCCATATTTGTAATTTAAATTTTACTTCAGATTCTCCTACTTTAATGAAATAAATATGTATGGCATAAGGACCCAATTTAGACTTATTCCTCTGTCTTATTCAGGCACCATGGAGAATATTTTAAAAATAAGGCATTAATTTAATGAAGGTTGTAGATTTTTATCTGAACTCAACAGAAGCAGAATACATGTAAAGGATCATTCCATAGATTTCTGAATTTTAACATGTTCTACAGCTGACCCTATTATTGTTTTATATCTTTAACTAATAATTTATTTATCACAATTGCTTTTTTTTCCATTCAAGATACAACCGCACTGGCATAAGACTGTTGTTATTCCTTGCTCCCTCTTGTATTTTAAAAAACCTCAATGGCCCCATTTTTTAGTTTTCCTGTATAAAAATTAGCATGTTGGATTGAAGGTTTGCTTTCTAGATCGTTTTTTATTTGTTCAGAAGTCCCTCCTTTCCCTACTTCTTATTTCAAATATTTCCTGAATGTGTGTCCTCTAAAATACACTACCATTTACTTATAATTATTGTTCATCATCTGCTGCAGAAGGATCACATCCATCTTCCACTGAGTACTGAGAGGATGTGCCAGAGAATTTTAGTAGAGCAGACATTCTCTTTTTTGGCTCTTTCATATGGGAAAGTCATAAATGGAATCAGAAGATTTATGAGAATTTGTTCTAATCAACTGAAGAATGTTTTCTGAATATAGTTTTATACCAAAAAAGGTATATTTCCATAAAGTCGCTATAAAACTCTATGTGCAAATTTTTATAAGAGTAATAAAATAATAATTCAATAGTTAAAAAAAAGTAGTACCACATGTTACATCATGAAACTTTTATGTTATGAACAACTGCTGATTTGGCCACACACACACACAAAATCCAAAACCCACATTAACTTTTCATTCTTTCTCTGGGCAATTAGACACCATCACTTCTGTGATTTTAGGAACTGATACTGTCCTCAGTGGTAGAAAATTCTGTGGTTGACAGCTGAATCTAGAAAGTAGCCATGTTTTATAAGCCGTCTGCTCAAAAGTGCTTCTAAAATTTTGGAAGCAAGACACAAGAAGTTCTGATGAACATTCAGGCCAGGATTTCCTGTGCCTTTTATTTTCTCAAATCTAGGAGAAAAAAATGGATAGACTTTTAAGACTAGGATTACCTGATTAACATCTGAGCTTCAGCATATAGCAATTGTTGTTCTTAAGGCTCATCTGTCTATGCAGGAGATGGAGGTGTGGGAGATGATGTGGTAGAGGTGGGGAAAACTAGAAATGCTATTATTATTATTATTATTTTATTTATTTATTTATTTTGAGACAGAGTCTCGCTCTGTCGCCCAGGCTGGAGTGCAGTGGCACCATGTCTGCTCACTGCAAGCTCTGCCTCCTGGGTTCAGGCCATTTTCCTGCCTCAGCCTCCCGAGTACCTGGGACTACAGGTGCCCGCCACCACACCCGGCTAATGCTTTGTATTTTTAGTAGAGATGGGGTTTCACCGTGTTAGCCAGGATGGTCTTGATCTCCTGACCTCGTGATCCGCTCGCCTCGGCCTCACAAAGTGCTAGGATTACAGGCGTGAGCCCCCGCGCCTGGCTAGAAGTGCAATTTAAAGAATGCAAAGAAAAAAAGGAATTCACTTCTGATATTCAAAATAGATTATGTAACAAGTCAATTTTCTTGTAAGCCAGGCTAGTACTCTAAAAGAAATATTTTCTAAATCTCTTTAATTGTCATAAAAAAAAACACAGGGTAGGCACAATGGTTCACACCTGTAATCCCAGCACTTTGGGAGGAGGAGATGGGTGGATCACCTGAGGCCAGGAGTTCGAGACCAGCCTGGCCAACATGACGAGACCATGTCTCTACCAAAGATATAAAAATTAGCTGGGTGTGGTGGCACACACCTGTAATTTCAGCTACTCAGGAGGCTGAGGCACAAGAATTGCTTGAACCCGGGAGGTGGAGGTTGCAGTGAGCTGAGATCATACCATTGTACTTCAGTCTGGGCAACAGAGGGAGAACCCTGTCTCCAAAAAAAAAAAAAAAAAAAAAAATTCACAGTTTACACCTGGAGAACTTCTCCCAATATGTAGAGAAGATGCCAATACCACCTGAGGGAGCAAGAACAAGGAACTTTCTATCTTCAGTAGTAATAAGAGAAGGGAGTGGTCAGGTGTGTGATTCCTAATTCTCTCCAAGGACTTCAGTTCAAAGTGAATGTATTGGTGGGGGAGGGGTTGGGAGAAAGAGAACAAAGAGGGACAAAAAGATGCTGGTAACTCAATGTGGGGAGAAGAGTGGTGAGTTCTTGTCCTGACTCCCCACTTGGGGATCCAGGAAGCAGCCAGCTTGAAGTCAACATAACACAAATATGCTTTTTAACTTTCAAGAGGCATTCTTGTTTTCTGTGTTCATAGCAGGAGCACAGAAGTATGGGGGAATCTGTCTGGAGTGCTTGCCAGAGGGGACATATAAAAGGGATGTAGTGGCTCTTCAGTGAGGTTACAGAGCAATCAATCTAGGCAGGGGCTGAATTTTGCACAGCAAAAAACCACCGATGACCTGAAATAATCCCAAATCAGGTGAAGACAGTCATGGAGGGCCACTGGGCTTCAACCAAGCTGAGAGAGATGACTACTTTAGATCAGTCCAGGCAACAATTACAGACACAAATTCTGACTGGTAAGCAGTGCACAGGTGGAAAGGGGCCACCTATGTAAAACTAAAAAGACTTGCAAACATCTTATCCAAGAACATTTTCACCTGTATCACGAGGTTACAAACACCCAAACATCATCTTGAAAATGAGCTCTTGGGTTGGAGGTAGGGTGTTTCAGAGGTAAGAAAGACCAAGGAATCAAAGTAACCAGTGCAATCAAAGGAGTGTTTTACATTATTAGAATTGGTTAAGTTTAAGGTGTACACATCATCTGCATTGTAAAATCAGTTAAACATTTTACTCCATTACACACATGTGAATGAATATGTATGAATATATGCACTGTTATATGTCTTCAAAGACTTTTCCCCTTAAAAGATTATAAGAAAATATTTGCTATGTGGGTGGTAAAACACTATCATCCCAACTGGAGAACTTTTGAGATGGAAAAGGTGCTATGAATAATTACTCATGGACAGCAGACATAAACCACGACTGCCCCATGCCATCTGGGACACAATTTACAGAAGAAAAGCTGAATTCTTCTTAGATAAAAATGTTTCTTTGATTGGGATGGGAAGAGGAGAGGGCAAAAAATTCTACCTACTGTATATACTTATTTATACAAGATACATTTCCTTGGTCCTAGCTTAGAGAGTTTAAACAAACAAGACTTTAATTGTTATATTCAAGAAATAAATAGAAATTCAGTGGATGTAAGTTGGCTAAAAAGTAGGAAAAAGAAGAGCCCAGAGATGAAAACAGATACTTGGGAAAATGGCAGTAATCTAATGCCTAGAACCTGGGCCAGGTGAGGATGGACGTGGTCTGTTAGAAATTTCCAGTGGAGATACAGTTACAGCTGATCAAGATTTTAAACTTCACCCAAACAGTGCTTTTTTTGCTGTCTCTATCCACATCCAGCATGGCCCAAACTTCGTGAAATCTGGAGTGTTCTTTGATTATAATTTTGGATGATTGGAGGGAAGGAATAAAGGCATAGTGTAGCAGTGAAACAGCAAAAGGATGAACATAATGAACCCCATTTTATAAAGGGGTTTTTAGCCATTCCTGCACGTAGGCTAGGATAATTTTAGAGCACTGAGATAATAAGCAAGAACAACACTCATGTAGTTTTTGAAACCAACTCTGTGATTAAAGGGGAATTATGTAACAACTAACTATGTTTCATTGAAGATGTATAAAAGAATTGTAACCTGACCAAGGACAAAGAAGTCCCCAATCTCCATAGACCACCCAGATGTCTGTGGTCATCAGTCACATCTTGATATCAAACCCCTCTTCTTCCCCATGACATTAACATAAAAAGAGTCTGAAATTTGTACTGACTTAAGATAATTCTTTAGGATACTAGTCCACCATCTTCTTGGTTTGCTGGCTGTCAGAAATAAAGTCACCTTCCTTTCTCCAGCTCCGTGCCTCTGGACTTACGGACTGTCCTGTAGCAAGCAGAACAAGTTTGAATTCAGTAACAGTAAGAGTTGTATCTAGCGAGGGGTAGAGTCAATGCACCTGGAAAATGATTCATTAAGCTCAGAAACTAAGACCTATCCGAAATTGAAAATTCACCAGAAGCAAGAAATTAGAGCAAGATGTAATGCACAAGAACAAGCCCCTTAGGAATCTAAGAATTATTTATGGGTGCAGTGGGTGGCAATGGGTTTCTACTAGTAAAGTGAGGGTCCAAGCAAATCTGTCAAAATATTCAAGAAAAGACTGTGCTCCTAAGCTTGGAAATCTATAAATAACTAGGCTCTAGCAATTGAGGTTGGTTTCAACACAGTTTACATAATTTTCTACAATTAAAATGTAATTTCAGTGGTCATTCAATAATATTTATTGAGTATACTTTACCAGCAGACTGTTGTACTCTAGGCAATGAAAGTCTTGAACTCATAAACTTAGTTAATTCCATAGTAAAAAACAAAATAAGGGGAAAAATTTACACTAGCATTTTTCTATGATTATTGAAACGTCCTTTCCTTCTCATGTGCTAATTATAAATAAATAATGCCAATTATTCACCCTCAAGTTGTTTTATTACTATTAAATAACTATAACTTACAGTGGCATAGATTTATATCTACTGGTTACTTAAAGTTAATGAAATGCCTTTAGCTCTCTGGAGAAAATGCACTGAATGCATATAAAACAATAATAAAATAATAATATGCCCGAGGATAAACCATGTTCCTATGTTTTCATACTGTGTATATCATGGGCATTTTATAGCACAGGTTGTTTATATATGAGGCCCCCAGCTGTTACTGAGAGACTCAGGCAGAGAAAGGGAGTAAACAGAGGATAATAATCCTGATTATGATAGGAGGCTGTTTCTATAGTGAACCAGGGTGAGTTATAGTCTCCCTAGGAGTAAACTGCTCAGTCAGTAGCTCCTACGAAATACCATGAGGTAAATTACCTCTTTCCAGGTACTAAATGATACCTTGATGCCCTGGAAAAATTAATGGGTGAGTGGTTTACTTTGAGAGCATTTTATTCCCTCTGAGTCAACATAGGATTCTGCCCAATTAAGTTTTGGAGGGCCGAATTTGCCCTAGAAATAGCAGTTTAAAAGTTTAGAGTTATCAAAGCAATATAAAAGCTAGTCCCCAATGTACAGTCAAGATAGGACTTTTCACCATGGGTAAGACTTTCATTATCAGCAGTTATTATGTTTCCCTCAGTGGCCAAATGAAGGAGGGAAAGGATGGAGGGTACCATTATAACCTGAAATATATCAACATATATTTAGTATTTATCTACATACGGTTGATCATCTACCTCTTGTTCTTTTCTAAAACATGCCAAGTCATTTGGTCTATCTCTGTGTCAAAGACAATTCAGACTGTACCCACATTAGGTATATAAAGTTGCTGATTTCTCTAAAAATACATTTTCTATGTTAATGGTTTATATAGTCATTGAAACAACATAGAATTCAAATGTGTAGGCTGGAGGCATTATTGGATTTTGAAATAAGTTTTCCTTTTTTTTTAAATAGAAAAGGCCAAAATGCCATTTTGCACAGTTAATCTAATTATTACCCAAGCCTTGTTCTACAGTCAGTTAAATTAAAAAAATTTTTGAGAAGGATTTTCTTAAAAGAATCTGATATTACTGTAGTTATTTAAACAAAAAAGATATACCTCTTATATAGCAAAAATGCTTAAAGGGGTTTTGAATCTAGTATAAGCAGAAATTATCAAGTACATATTTTAGCAGTAATTATTTTAGGTTGCTTTATTAGGTGAAGTTAACATTATCACACTTTTAAGGCACTTTTGTTTTCTGAGACACTTTGGATGTTGTAGTCCAATAATTAAATTGTTTCTCAAAAGGCACCTAGGAAAGAGGGAGAAGTGATACTCTATTTTTAAAAGAGCTGAGGTTTTAGGGACGGAAACCCTAAAGAGCTTTCTCTGTCTTGTCTTCCCGCTCCTCCAATACAGCCTTTCTTCAAAAGTTAAATTCTGAGTATGAAACTCATCGATATGAAAATGGATGGAAATAAATACAAATGCATATGTTTGTTTTTACTATAATGATAATCAAGAAATAACTGACACAAAGCACAATTTTATTATCCAGTTAAACTGCTCAGATCTGCCTTCTGTCACAGCCACTTAATTGCTGTATAGTTGCCCTTCTGAAGGTTAGATTTCTCACCGGTAAAATGGAACAATAATCGCACCTATCTCACGCAGTTGTTCCAATGATTTTGGTGATTTAATCCATTTAAAGCACTTGACACATTGCCCAGCAATGACAAGCCCTCAGTAAATGTTAGTAGTAGTATTATATTATTATTGTCATTATAATGATTATTTTAATTTTGTGACCAGCCCTGGGTAATATTGTGGAGGGTGTAAATGAAATAAAGTGCATCGTTCTTGCTATTTGAGGAAATTACTTGTAATTAGAAGGAAAATATTAACAAAATAAGAAGGAAATGATGAGGCGGACAGACCACCTGAGGTCAGGAGTTCGAGACCAGCCTGGCCAGCATGGTGAAACCCCATCTCTACTAAAAATACAAAATTAGCCAGTCGTGGTGGCACACGCCTGTAGTCCCAGCTACTTGGGAGGCTGAGGCAGGAGAACAGCTTGAATCTGGGAGGCAGAGGTTGCAGTGAGCCAAGATCACGCCACTGCACTCCAGCCTGGGCGACAGAGCAAGACTCCATCTCAAAAAAAAAAAACAAACAAACAAAACAAAACAAAAAAAACAAAAAAACGGGTTACTGTTGCTGTTATTCAAAGTAGTCTTAGGAATTTTACTAATTAAAAATAAAAAGGAGTACAGGAACCAGGAATTTTTGGGGGGTGATGAGAGTGTTCTATATTGTGATTTGGGTGGGGGTTAAACAATTGTATACATTTGTTAAAATGCAGGAATTGCATACCTATAATTGGAGAATTCTATTGTTTGTAAAGTATATCTCAGTTAACATTGATTTCATAAAAAGGCCATTAAACTTGGCAAATACCAGGGTAGTATTACCATTAAAAAAAATCATTGGTATATAAGAGTCAAAAAATTGCAAAGGGATGGATGGGTACTGTAGTAGAGAAAGCAGTAAATCCTTATTTGGGAAGTATAGTGTTAATGAAAGGAAGAGCGATGGCGATAGGAGGAAAGTAGCTTGATAAAGTAGGATGACAGAAGAAAAATTCTCCAGACCATATTCGTAGCTAGCAGAAGTAAAACCCGTAGAAATCTGAGATATAAAGAAGAGAGGAAGTAATTGCTAGGGCAGTTGCTGTGAAAGAATTCAGAGAAAAATTGGCAGAATTATTTTAATTGATATGATGATACACTTTTCCTTCATGATTGAACCAAAGAAAGCAATAGTAAGATATGCTCTTAAATTATGCCAAAGCAGTCCTTTTGTCAGTAATGTAGGCAACTGAATTTATGCTTCCTCTCCACCTACCCAGACACCTCTGTTCTGTCCCTGGTACTCTGCCATGACTTTGTCTCTTCACTTGTTTCCACAAAGGATCTGCTCACAACAAGCATTTCGTAAGATTTATAGTGTTACCAAATGCCTTGTCTTTTGATATAATGATCACGTGCAATGTTTAAATCTAATAATAATGAATTTCCCCTGACAACGCTGTGCTGCTTTCCAAATCAGAGGTAGACTTTTCAGACTCTGCTAAACTGGTATGATTTTTCTATATTCTTTGATCATTTGGTTGGATAAGCTTAAGACATTCACAACAATGGGAAATTACAGTTGTGCTCAATTCCTCGTCTGTGGCCAAAATTGAGTACACTTTTCAGGACTATTTGAGATACGGGATGCTTTTAGCTTTCTGTTCTTTCCCTTCTAGCTCAGCTTGGAATGAATCTTGTACTAATTGAGCTTTTTTCCTTTTACACTTCTATTTCAGATATGCTTTTAGAAAAAGGGCTTCAATGCGGACTAGAAACTGGAACCAAATTTCAAGATTTTTTTTTCATCTTCCCCACCATTCAGTCTTTCTCCAGACCCTCTAGAATCCCATCTTTTACATTCTAAGACACTTGTGGAATTATTCGGGAAGACTGCTTCTCTAATCCTTCATTGCACTTCTGTATCAAAACCAAGGGGTAGGCCAGGTGTGGTAGCTCACTCCTGTAATCCCAGCACTTTAGGAGGCTGAGGCCAGCAGATCACTTGAGGTCAGGAGTTTGAGACTAACCTGGTCAACATGATGAAACCCCATCTCTACTAAAAATACAAAAATTTACTGGGCGTGGTGGTGGGTGCGTGTAATCCCAGCTACTCGGGAGGCTGAGGCAGAAGACTCCTTTGAACCCAAGAGGCAGAGGCTGCAGTGGGTCGAGATTGCGCCACTGCACTCCAGCCTGGGCAACAGAGCGAGACCTTGTCTCAAAAACAAAAAACAAAAACAAAAACAAACAAACAAACAAAAAACAACAACCAAGGGGTAAAAATAGCAAATGATCAACTTCTTTCTTATTCTCTACCTGACTATGTGGTGCATTCCTAAGTCTTCAGTCACTAGCCATTTTCAATGCACAGTTAACCTCTCACAAGCACTGCTTCTTTAATCCTTACATTCTCTTGCTTTCTTCAACTACCCTTAACAGAAAACTGTGTACGTGGTAAGCCTTTAATCAGATTATGTGGAAAGAATTTCTTAGCCACCATGGCTTAAAAATACATGAGTTTTGAGAAAAGAATACATGGGTTCTCTGCATACTCTCAGTAAGTACAATGCTGTTACTTTTTGAATAATTTCAAGTTAATTTGACAGGAGAGATAGAGAAAATTATATTTACCACAATTTCCTCCAGGAAGAATAATACATTTTCTCTAAAAATTTCTTTCATAAACCTGCTTGGGACTTCAGTACAGTCTCCAAAGTTCAGTCCCCAAAGAGATTCCCTGATGTGTAGAGTATTCCTCATTCAGCAATAAGGGGTGAGAACTTTCAGTGTCTCAGGAAAGAGGTAAGAATGAGGAAGAGGGAAGGGAATGGGGCTGGAGCTGATGTGGTAGAAAATGCATCCTTGTGTGATGTGAGCTCTTCTTCTGTCTCTAATCATTAGGAAAAGCTTTGAAAACTATGAAAATTGTTATATGTGAAGATGCTCTTAAGAGGTAACTTGTATATCCAGAGAGTCGGTTCAAACAGATACAGCCATCAAATAATAGGTACAGAATATATTAGATTGTGTGTTCAGTTTTGAAAATGGACTATTTGGGAAGGCTGCGGAATGTATTGAATTTTAAAACTTATTATGCACTATTTCAGAGCTGCTAAATTATAATAGATAGGTCTGGATTTGAATTTAGGGTCCACTTCTCACTAGTTATGAGCCTTTTGGAGCTTCTGTTTGTGGGATTTTAAATAGATATCATACATAGAGTACATTCTCAGATAAATAGTTAATCAACATTGTCTGTGACTGATGATGATAATGATGATGATGATGAAGAACCTGCCAAGCCCAGCAGCTGACAGGTTATACTCTCTCAATAAGTTACCACCACACACTACCACAACGTCTATTAACATTAGGATAACATAGTGTTATTTAAATATTAAGCAACGGTTTTCCTGTTATGTGTTTATATTCTTTAAAAAAGGCAAAAAGTGAGCCTGAGGATGAGTGAGCAAATATGTGTATTTTTATAACTTTAAATTAGCAAGCTTAGTGGTACCAGAAATAAAATTCACATTGGAAGCTGCGGCTATAATGACAACACTCTGTTTTCATTTCCAGAAAGACAGATTAGAGTCACTAGGAAACTGAGATTAAAAGACAATCTGAACCACAAACTACTTCTCTTAAAATAGCTTTATTTGCTTATAGTAAACATTGATATGAATTTTCTGGTACACATATGGTTGGGCTTTTATCAAAATTCAGGCCATGCTAATTCTATGATTCCAGTGTACTACAGATACCTCTTCCGTATAAGAATTTTCCATAGAGACTCTTGACCCTCTAGGAAAGTATAAACATGCGTTATTCTCTGTACTGGCACAGATACAAAACACCGGGATTCTTCGGGGATATGTTTTCATAAAATATTAAAAAGAAGAAAAATTTTGGTATTTAAAGAATACCTTATAACGGTCTCCATACTTCAAGGAAGCTATAGTTAACAGCATGAACAACAAAGGCAAATAAAACAGATTAATGTAGGCAGTAGTTTTTCTAAAATCCTGCTTATGGCAGAAACCACCTCATCTTCCCAAGGAATACTTCTGTCAGAATCACTGAGATTGTTCAAAGAAGCAACAGCCTCTTAAATGTCTCACTATCGTGGTGAATGTGCAGTGCTATTATTTCTAACAACACAAAGCACTGGCCATATTGCGGCAGATTAGCAGTGTCTAGCATTACCTGTTAGAGAGCAGCATAAATATGATATTCTCCTAGTTAAAGCCATTTTTAGCTGTTTGTTAAGGCACTGGTTAATTCAAAGATGCTTTACAAAACTTCCTTCATAAGTACTGGTATATATTATTACATTATTATAATATATGGTACTATATATTTTCTTTATTTTTCCTTCCTTCTTAGATGCATTCTTCAGAAATGTATACATTCTTCACATTCTTCATAACTTCCTCACATTTTAGGGATATATAATTAGGTGCAACTGTAACAATATAGTCACAAATTCTTATTTTCTTAACAAATGCAGTTTCTAGTATATTCAAATTTCCACTGCATATATTTTTTTTTTTGCTATATTCCAGCTTTCTTCTCTATTTTTGTTTGAAAATTCTAACACAGAATTTCATGCCAGAATTTTTTTTTTCTTCATGAAAGCTGGAAGAAATCATTTCAAGTTTCAAGACTGTGAAAATTGACTATGCCTGACTTTTCCCAAAATGACTCGCAATGCTTTTTGCCAGGGAGATTCTAGGGCCAGTTAGTTTATGATCAAAACTTACAGATGGTACTTACAGAATACTAGCCAGTAGGGCATTTTTCAAGAATGTCAAGATCAAAAACTATAATTAAAGGTTATTTTGGGAAAAGCCAGAGTCCCCATCACTATCTCCACAACTCGACAGGGGAAAAAAATAAAGAAAAAAAAAAAGAAGAAGAAGAAACGATTTTGTGACAAAGTAATTGCCGACAAAAATATCATAATCCAATGTGTCATTTGAAAACAATTGAATTTCTAGTCTTTGTGTCACAGAACCTTAGCTTTCAAGTGATAGTTAGGTTATAACATATAATGCTGACTTTTCCTTAAGATCGTAGGTTATTTCACAGCTGTCAGTCTTACACAGCCATCTTCCCTGGCACCAGTTCCTGTAAGTCGTCCCCCGCTGGTTGGTATCTTTATGCCTAACTCTCATGATATTTAATCACCATAAGAGGGAGGTCACTTGATGATAAACCTGTGATGAAGTGATGCAATTTTTACCTCTTAACAATGTACAAGTAAACATTTTATGCACTGAGGCCAAAGCAGGAAAATGATAACATCTATACTTTAATTTCCATGCATCACTGCTCATGGCAGTGAAATAAACACCAACATGAAATAACAGAGAAGGTGGGGGGGCGTGGCCAGTGGTTTAAAAAAGGAGAATTAATATCCATGAATAAAATTTCATGTATCCTTGCCAAAGGCTGTGAAAATATGCCAATTGCATGACTATGTCTGTTTCAGGGCCAGAGTTTCATTTAAAATTTAATAATAATTGCTCTCTTTTTAATTGTATAAAACAAATCAAAGTGACTAGAGTATTGCTAACAATAAATGAATTCCATGGGTATCTGCTTTTGAAAATGATCAACTTTTATACATATGTTTTTAGGTGCTAACAGATAAGTAGTTTTCTGATCTTTTTTATTTAAAATGCTGCATCAACCAACTTAATCTTGTATGTCTATAGGTTCATCATTTTTATTTTTCACTAATTCTGTAAATTCTAGGTACCGTCTATGACCACATAGTTTTTGATGTAATATTTGTAATTCAAGTTTATATTCTTTGTTAATAATGATCAATGTATAATATCCCGTTGCTAGGAAAAATGGTGAAGCATATTTTAAGTATTTTTATTTATAATTGTATTATCATATATTACTTAAAATAGCAACATGCAAAATGTTCACGTGACAGACAACTTATTGGGGGTAAATTCAGACTATGTGATAGTAAATTTAAGTATTCATTTGGACTCAGAATGCATCTGAATTTTGTGCTAGCTACTATAGAGTACACTTTGAAAAAACTTTCCTAATATTCATATTTCCTTCATTTCAGAAGTCCTGCTTTTCATCAGACATTTGAAGAGAAAAAGCAGACTTCCAAAGACTAATTTGCAATCCTAGAAGAACATTGTTTAAAAACCCCTTTACTATATATTGTTATTTTTGTGAGACTTCTTGTTTTAAAAAACATTTTAATTCACCACAAAGAAACCTTTTCAAATGTAAAGTTTTTAAAATATAGTGCGTTATTGACCAGGGAAAACCTAAGGTGGACTAATTTTCTACTTACCAAAAACAAGTAAAATCACACGCTCATACACACACTTTCACACAAAACCTTTGTCCACTGTCTTTTCAATGTTATGATTCTGTACCTTTTCCATTAGAAGGAGACAAGTACTGTACCCACTGTTTTGCTTAGAATTGAGTACTTGGTCAGTTCTCAACAAATAGTAAGTCATAATGACAAGTGCTGAATCCAATTTGAAACTGTAAGCGGGAAAATAAAGTGGTCTCAAATGTCAGCATTTTACAAGTTAATTCAATTTGTGGAGGAGCTGCAATGCCATATTTTTATGTTCGTAAAATAATTCAAAGTATTCTCTTCTATTTTTAACTTCTGGATAGGACAAAGAGATTTTCTCACTGAAGATTACAGCCATGGCTTTCGCCAAGCTGAAAAACAAGCTTTAATGTGATGATCCACACAAGACCAAACTTGATGAGAAATGTAGAGTGTTGCTATGGCAATTCCATTTGTTGGAACTTTTCTCTGTTGGCTTCACTCTCACATTGCATTCTAAAAAAAATCGTATGAAAAGGTGTGGTGCTGTGAAGACAAACGCAAAGCCAAGAAGATGGAACTTTCTCATCTTTCCTTCTCCAGAGGAGGGGAAAATGTAGTCATTTGTAATGCCACCCAATGGAGTCAGAGGGCTGGATGAGGAGGTGTCATTCTGAGATTTCATTGAAACCCTGGGGTCTATTTCTGTTCAGCTTCAGTGGAAAATAAGCAATGCCAGTGTTATGAGCAAAATTACTACGTGAAGAAGGATGTGTAGGCTAAACTGAAAGATGTTAAGGCCCTGGCTCCTCAGAGGACCAAGATCTGTTTTGTTGTGGTTGTGGTTGTATTTTTTTGTTTTATTTTTTAGCACAGGCTTGATATAGTTAATTTCCTTGAAATATAAGCATAGAATGTAAATAAATCTCAAGTTTGAACATCTCTGATGACGAAAGGAGGCATTAGTTCACTTAATGTCATTTCTTTGCAGATAGACCTTCCTTTGGATGGTATAATCAATCCAACTGTTCATAACAACCATCTCAGTCGGGATTACATGGTAGGCATTGTGCCAAGTATTTTTTTCTCAGATTAATCTCAGTTAAACTCTTTACAAACCTCCCTATGAGGCAGACACTATTATCATCTCCGTTTTGCCCATCAAGAAAGGCAGATTCAGAGAACAAAAGTAAACAGAGCTAAGGTCAGTTATATAGAAAGAAGAAAATCTGGGAGTTAAATCCAGAGCTAAGACCTCAATCAATGAGTTGTTAAACAGAATTAATTGTGCCAAAATTTAATGGCTGGAGAGGAATTCCCAAACAATTTATCAAAAAGTAGCAAAAATTATATTTTTGCCATTATTGTGCAAACTTCTTTTTCTAATATACAAAATACAACTGAAAAAGTAAGATAACAAAGGTGATTTATTAGAGAATATTGTGACAAAAATATTTTCTAATTTTAATTCAACTGTGGTAATTTATTGAGTTCTCATCACATGCTCTAAGCATAAAAAGACTTTTAAGATACCATTTCCTGCTTAAGTAGAATTTTTCAGTAACTGGAGGACTATAGTAAACAAGTAAAGTAGGGATCCGCCTATTTAGAAGACAACATAAATACATTTAGCTATAAGACAGAGGTTATAAATTAGCAGACAGATGGTTTATGTGGCTCTTAGCCATGTTTAATTTGACCCACCCAACATGGTTTTGAAAATTTTAGTTTGATGAGCACATTTGAAAATTGAGAGATTTCACATAGGATCTGAATCTTTAGCTTCTCTTTAAAAAATCCAAATATGTATAAACATAACCTGTATTTTCAGTTGGCAAAAATTACATAAGCAAATAGAAAGTTTCCACTGTAGCAGTGGTGTGTATTCTCGAGTCTTCTAGATTCCCTGCTCTATTTTTTCCCCTACTCTGAAGTTTAGTGTCAACTTCCATTGTTTTTCTTATGCCAATTAATACTGTATACCTTACCATCCTGGCCCTAATAGACTTTTGAGATTGTGACTTTTGCTGCAAAGACATCAAAATTATTTGACATACAGATTATTAATAGGTAAGAATAAAAAGACAATCATTTAGATAGTCTGTGAATATACTGAAACAGCTACAGAAGAGATTTGGAATAGGAATTAAAATTGCCACTACTACTGAGTTTTCGGGGGTATGATTTATTGCAAAGCCATTTCGATTAACCTAGAAGTGGAGAGGATGTTAGGTCACTGAGATGCTCAGGTGTGATGTATAAACATTTTTAACCATTCATAATTTATGTGCAAAGAATATTCTGTTTGGGGAGTAAGAGATATGGGAGAGAAGTAACATGGAGCTAAGGACTAGAATGACAGACTGAGGGAGAGAAGGAAGAAGGGAGAGACTTTAAGAGTTGTGAGTTTATAGCTTCTCAAACTCTTGAACACTGCTGAGGGCCTTGGCTTTTCTAGTCATTTATCCAGTAGCTTCTGATGAAATCAACTACAAAACTTTAGGTCTTGCACTTACTTTTAGCTTTGCCTAAAATGACACCTTTTTTTTTCTCCCCAAACCTTTAATTCATCTGATTTTCTCCTACTCAAATTTCAACAGCTGGTGTAGGAGGTTCATTTTCTACTCAACTTTCCCATTGCTTTTAGAGAAATGTCTTTCTTTACACTACAATTTTACCTTGGACAGGCTTCCTTTACTGGACCTATTATTTTCCACTGAGATTATGTATTTATGCATCCGTCTTCCCTAGTTGACTAGAATTCTTGGGAAGGGATCCATATTGTATTTATCTTTGTATCATTATCTCCCAGCATGGTGTAATAAATATTTGTTGAATAATGCTGGGCACAGTGGCTCATGCCTGTAATCCTAGCACTTTGGGAAGCTGAGGTGGGTGGATCACTTGAGGTCAGGAATTCAAAACAGCCTGGCCAATATGGTGAAACCCCGTCTCTACAAAAAATACAACAACAACAACAACAAATTAGCCAGACATGGTGGTGCTCACCTGTAATCCCAGCTATGCAGGAGGCTGAGGCAGGAGAATTGCTTGAACCCAGGAGGCGGAGGTTGCAGTGAGCCGAGATCACGCCACTGCACTCCAGCCTGGGCAACAGAGTGAGACTCCATCTCAAAAAAAATTTTATCGAATAAATGAATAAATACACCCTCAAAAGGGAGTCAGTTTAAAGTATTTTTTAAAAGTTCCCTTGACCTATTTGACTTAATTACATAATCTTATGACTCCAATATTTCACTCAAAATAGATAGGTTACATATGTAATTATTGATTCAATTGATACAACTTGTAATAACATTCTGAAGTTATATATGTTATATATATGTTGTGTATATATACACACACACATAAATGTGTGGCTTTTATATGGATATATGTATATATTTGCATCTAAATCATCTATAGTTGACCATGTTCTCCACCTGGGGTACTATATCAGACACTCTGAGGAGCGTCTGAGTAAAATATAATTATGTAATTAAATATACCTTTAATTTTGTAATAAAATTTGCCACATCTACTCCCTCTCTACCCACTACCAAAATTACCATGTTTTTTTGAAAAAAGTCATCATTTTTATAACCTAATGCAAGGAAACAAGTCTACTATGAAGGTCTCTGTGTAGTACCTGGAATATATGTTTTTACTTTATTGAAATATAATGAGGACAACTACACACAGTGTACAATTCAACTGAACACACCCATATAAGTAGCTCCCGTGAAGGAACCTAACATTACCACCATCTCTCCAAAGCCCCTTATTTTCTCTCATGTCACTAACCTTCTTCCAAAGTTAACCACATCCAAGATTCCTAAAAGTATAGACTAGTTTTTGCTTGATTATGGTAATTGAAATGTTTATTCATTTAAAGTATCTATCGATTACCTAATTCATACATTATGACTGTATTAAAAGTATATATTCTCTTAGAATATAAATAATTAAATTAATTTTTTTAAAACATGGATTCTTAATTTTGTGGAGTTATAAAAATGGATAAGACATAACCTTGGCATTACAGAAGTTTACAATCTGGTAGATCTGATAGAAGCTGACAGTCTGGTAATACCCATAGACACATAACAGTACATTGTAAATGGGTTCAGAGTGAAAGTAGGACTCACAAAGGGGAGCTCTCATCTGTTCCATACAAAGTGTGGAAGTGCTATTGAGACTACAGAAAAGGTATTATTTTAATAAGAATTTTCTTTCAGGTTGTTAGGAACAAAGTTATTTATATCTTCATTATTGTGATAAATTTGTCTCATGGATAGATAGATGCCTTCATAATCTTTTCTTCTGATAGAAGCATCTTAAGTCACATTAGAAATGGGTAAAAGAGCACTTTTTCATGTGTCTGTTGGCTGCATAAATGTCTTCTTTTGAGAAGTGTCTGTTCATATCCTTTGCCCACTTTTTGATGGGGTTGTTTTTTGTCTTGTAAATTTGTTTGAGCTCTTTGTAGGTTCTGGATATTAACCCTTTGTCACATGTGTAGATTGTAAAAATTTTCTCCCACTCTGTAGGTTGCCTGTTCACTCTGATGGTAGTTTCTTTTGCTGTGCAGAAGCTCTTTAGTTTAATTAGATCCCATTTGTCAATTTTGGCTTTTGTTGCCATTGCTTTTGGGGTTTTAGACATGAAGTCCTTGCCCATGCCTATGTCCTGAATGGTATTGCCTAGGTTTTCTTCTAGGGTTTTAAATGGTCATCATCACTGGCCATCAGAGAAATGCAAATCAAAACCACAATGAGATACCATCTCACACCAGTTAGAAAGGTGATCATTAAAAAGTCAGGAAACAACAGGTGCTGGAGAGGATGTGGAGAAATAGGAACACTTTTACACTGTTGGTGGGACTGTAAACTAGTTCAGCCATTGTGGAAGACAGTGTGACGATTCCTCAAGGATCTAAAACTAGAAATACCATTTGACCCAGCCATCTCATTACTGGGTATATACTCAAAGGATTATAAATCATGCTGCTATAAAGACACATGCACACGTATGTTTATTGTGGCACTATTCGCAATAGCAAAGACTTGGAACCAACCCAAATGTCCATCAATGACAGACTGGATTAAGAAAATGTGGCGCATATACACCATGGAATACCATGCAGCCATAGAAAAGGATGAGTTTGTGTCCTTTGTAGGGACATGGATGCAGCTGAAAACCATTATTCTGAGCAAACTATTGCAAGAACAGAAAACCAAACACTGCATGTTCTCACTCATAGGTAGGAACTGAACAATGAGATCACTTAGACACAGGAAGGGGAACATCACACACCGGGACCTGTTGTGGGGAGGGCGGGGGAGGGATAGCATTAGGAGATATACCTAATGTAAATGACAAGTTAATGGGTGCAGCACACCAACATGGCACATGTATACATATGCAACAAACCTGCACATTGTGCACATGTACCCTAGAACATAAAGTATAATAATAATAATAAAACAAATGGGTAAAAGAAGAAAAGTCAGGTGGTGACTGTGATGACAAAGCTGCTATTTCACCATTCTTGAATTTTGCTTTGAAGGAAGAGCTGTTAATTAACTGCAATAGTAATTGGCAGCCAGAAAAGTGCATCAGAGGACTGAGTTTTAAAGCTACTCTTACAAAGTCATGCAAACCAGATTGAGAACTTTGCCAGAAAGTAATGTTTTGTGGGTTATGGATTGCCTGGGGTTGGGCTTCCAAGTAAAATGCCTTCCAGGTTGCAGAGGCAGAGCGGGTCAGCAGTTGTCCCTGACTGGCCAACCAACCACTGGGGAATGAGAGTGTTAGCTAGTGTATATGATGCACAATGTTTCAGATTTATGCTCTGATAAAAAAGTAATGCTATTTGTCAAATCATCTTCCACAGAAGCAGACTAGTCCTTTCTCTATTAGACAGCTGTCTGCCTAGAATCAGCTTTATCTCCTGAACTACTGGATCTCATCACAGTAAGCCTTGTGTTGCAAGCTGATCTCATTAGGCAATACTTCCTATTGCAGGAAATTTGCTTTTATATAATTGGTAATTCTTGATCCTACTTGATATCAGCCCAAGTTTATTAGTTCGTTCTCACACTGCTATGGAGAAGTACCTGATAATGGGTAATTTATGAAGAAAAGAGGTTTAACTGACTCAGTTCTGCAGGCTGTACAGAAGCATGGCTGGGAGGCCTCAGGAAGCTTACAATCATGGTGGAAGGTGAAGGGGAAGAAAACATGCCTTATTATAGTAGAGCAGGAGAGAGAGAGCGAGAAAGAAAGAGAGAGAGAGAGAGAGAGAGAGAGAGAGACAGCCAAGGGGGAAGTGCCACACATGTTAAACCATTAGATCTTATGAGAACTTACTCACTATCATGAGAACAGCAAGGGGAAAATTTGCCCCCAAGATCCAGTCACCTCCCACCAAGCCCCTCCCTTGGCAAGTTAGGATTACAATTCGACATGAGATTTGGGTGGGGACACAGGGCCAAACCCATATCACCAGGAAACCATTTATTTGTCTTTCCCCTCATCATCACTAAGATAATTCCCTAACTAAAGTTCTGTTCAAGAAACTCCATTTAGCTTTGGAAAAACCTGCTTCTTCAAATAACATTCAGTGCTCAGAGGTTGTGATAGTATTGCATGATATTCCTAGAACAGTGAAATTTGGCTATAACTATGCACTGACTATAACTGTTGCATCAAAACTTAACGCTCTGCATCACATCTAAACTCAAAAGAATTTATGTTCCCAGAGTCAGGGTGGAGAAAAAGTCTGATCAGGATGGAGCTGGTGTGCATTACGATGAACTTCCTTCCCTAGAGCATGATAAAGAAAGGACTATGCAGTTGAGCTCAAGCACTCAAGTAACATAATATGATGACATTAGCATAATGGCACAAAATGAACAAATAAATCCCTTCTCCCTTGAGTCCTGGAAATGGATATTCCCTGGTTACATAATAGAAAGTGCTTCTTCTATGTCCTTTTGGATAGTATCTCCCAGGATTTGCTTCAAGGTAGAATTGCTTTCTCCAAGCCTCAAATCATGTAAACACTAGTTCATAGATTCATTTAAAGGATGTGTTGAAAAGAAACTTACTTAACACCATAGTCTCAATTATGAAAAAATAACCCAAAACTTTATTTCTATAGTTAGATATTTATATATCTAAAAATATTACATGTATCTAGATATTTATCTATTATATATATATATATATAAATAGAGAGAAAGAGAGTGATGCCTCACGTAACGATGGGGACACATTCTGAGAAATGCATTGTTGGGTGCTTGTATCATTGTGCAAACATCATAGAGTATACTTACACACACCTAGATGGTAGAGTTTGCTGCACACCTCGACTATATGGTACAGCATATTGCTCCCAGTCTACAGACCTGTGCAGCACCTTACTGCAGTGAATGGTGTTGGCAATTGTAACACTGTGGTAATTATTTGTCCACCTAAACATAGCTAAACTCAGAAAAGGTACAGTACAATTACAGTATTTATAATCTTATGGAACCACCGTTGTATGTGTTGAAATGTCCTATGTCTTATGTAGCAGATGACTGTGTGTGAGTGTGAGTTTGTGTGTGTGTATACACACTAGAGAAAAGAAAAAAAATGCAATGTAACAAATGCTTTTTCCTTCTAGGTATTAAATGAACTGTCTTCTTAAACCCACTTATAATTTTCTAATTTTATATACCAAGAAATATTACTACTATAACCAGAAGTGAAACCAGGACTATTCTTTTTAAAATGTGGACTAATATAATGCATGATCAGAAACTCTGATTTCAACTCTGAGGAATCATCAGTGATTTAGGTCCCTCTGGGTTCACAATGACATTATTTCAAGAGTTTTGTCAAGATTAGGGTGTTCCCAGAGGGCGAGAGTGAAATGAGAAACTCCTTGCTCTGCACCCCTGCAGCCACTGGATGAACTGTCTCATACTGAGTTGATGTAGGTCTACATATTGTTTTACACATATTTCCTATTGCTCTTTGACCTTCTTGAGGGAAACATGTAGACCGTGCAAAGTGCCAGGTACTAATCAATACATATTCATTGAATAAATGATTGAAGGAATGAATGAATTGAAAGCATGTAAGAATGACTGAATTTCTCAACAACTTGTGAGGTTTTTAAATATGTTCTACAATCTGTCCTGTAACAATTTTAGTTACCACCATTTTAAATTCAAAGTTTGCTTTAAAAAAAATAAGTGAGAATGCTTTCTGATTTCTTTATTCCTTCCTAGAAATATACATCATCTATTTTTAAATTCTATTGTATCTACCTAAAACAGAAGTGTCTGGAGTAACTTTTGCTGTAGGAAAACTCTTGCTGTAGGAAAATGGGGACTATTTGATTGAAATTATACGTTAGATGACAGAAATTACACTTGGGAAAAATATTTATAAAACCAAGTTATATCAGGCACAGTGCTTCACGCCTATAATCCCAATGCTCTGGGAGGCCAAGGCAGGAGGATCCTTTGAGGCCAGGAGTTTGAGGTTGAAGTGAGCGTTGATAGCACCACCGCATTCTAGCTTGGGCAACAGAGAGAGAAAGAGTCTGTCTCTTTTAAAAAATCAAGTTAGTCTGTCTTATGGAATCAGAATGGCCATGGTCAGTGTAAATGGAAAAAAAAAAAAAAAGAAATATAATTTGATTATAAAACCTTACCTTGAACCAAGAACCAATGAGGTAAAGATATGAAAGTTAACCAATTCTTAATGTTATATCAAAGTTTTTTATAAGTAGTTCAATTATGAGAACACCAGGGAATATAAGAGATGAATTACTAAAAATAATGTAAAAATCTCCGTGATATTAGGCAACTGGTATAAACTACCTATTTGCTAGTAGTAGAAAGTAGCATTATTAATTATATATTAATATTTCAGGAATAGAACAAAACAGGGAGAAGCAATTTGAGCAGTAAAACAACATTTTATGAGGATAACACTTTTAAATATTTTTAGAAAGTGTTCATATTAGCTGATCTGGCTTTCCAAAGAATCTATGATTCAAAAATGAACTAGATGAGTGCCTTAAAATTTATGAGATTTCTGGTTCCCCAGTAGTCAGTGTCTTGTTAAGACATCAAGAATCTAGTTTGCCTCTTCTGAATATAGATCATTAGGTTGTGCTACTTATCTGTTGAGTGATATTTACAAAAGGGACAAATACTGGAAATGATTTTTCTGAGAAACTTAATATTTCATAGAAATCAAACAAATTCCATTCACTTTCAGTGAAAGGTTGGCATCAACAGTGTTGGCTTCTCGTTATTACTAAAATACCCATGGAAAACAAAAGGAGAAATGGACAGGGATGTCACAGGTATCATTTACTTTCTCTTAATTGTAGATCTACTCTACAAAGACTTTCATTTGGAACCTGTTCTCCAGGATTTATTACAAAATATTCTTCTACAGGTAGGGGAATCGCTCAATTCCTAGACTATTCATATGATAAATGAGCATGAACCTCTCCGTGACATATCTATTATCAAAGGGAACTGTTATTTAAATCTTGCATTGCCATTTAATTTCTCACTCATGTAGTTTTAGCTCTTCAACTGGATTGTAAGGTTTGGGAAAGTCACAGAACATTATCCCATTTTCTATCCCACTCACAGTGCTTTTCAGTCTCTAATAAGAACTCAGTGTTTATTGACTTCCTACTGGGAAAAGAATCAGCTGAAAATACCAAACCTGAGTACTGCCTATCAGCTGCCAGTTCAATTCTGTGATTTGCCAATTTAATTTTGAGTGAGTATAAAGTAACTTATTCTGCAAAATGAAAAACTGGGTAAATTTGAAAAGAATATTTCTTCCTCTGATGCCATCAAAATTCGAGATTTTCTTTCTCCCTGAAAGGCCCAAACAACTTGCACACTTCTACTACATTAAGATCCATGTGTTGCAATTCAAGAACTCAGCATTTCAAATAAGCCAACCCTATACACATACTTTCAAATATGTTATTTCCACCTACGGTATGTTTATATCACAAAGAATTAGTGAATTTTACAAGCAAATTATGTACTAATCAATATAAATATTCTGTCTTGAAATACCAATCTCCTAATTTTGAATTAACAGTCAATAAAAATTATATCCAGAAAGCAGATGGAATTTCTACTTAATTTGCTTGTATCACGCTGTTAAAAAAATAAAGGTAAAAGCACAGTATTTGGAAAAAGCTGAGTATTTTCTGTTTACTGAGAAAATAATATTTATTTCAAATAATTGCGAAGATTTGCTACATCTCTACTTCAAACTGGTAAATTAGTTTAACAACTAAATGTTTTCTTAATAATATGGAGGAATACACAGGCAAGAAGAACCTTTAGTATACCACTACAGTATTGTCATTTTTTTCTAAATTATCTGTTGTACTATATCATGTTAGGTATTCCATCCTAACAATACTTTAAACATCTTAAACAGAGAAGAAAAAATACATGTGAAATCAAAGAGAGAAATATTTAGCAGCATCTGTTTTACCCCATCACTTGAACATTTTCAAACCAAATAATATAATACTAGCAAACTGGCATAAAACATTCTGTTTAGAGAAACTGAAACATAAAACTAGAACTCGATACTTAAAAATCAGAAACTTTGTACCTATTAATAGCTTTAATATTCCTTTTCCTCCCACTTTCTCTGTAACAAAAAGAACCCGAAAACAACACTTTATCTTTGAGTAGTTTCAAAATGCAAAGCAAGGGCATGAGCCCGTAGGTGTTAATCGCTGCTTAGTTGATGTAAGAAAATTCACATGATATTATACTGGGGTTTTAAAAATTAGTGTCCATATTTATTTTGATGAAATGCTAAAAGGCTTTATTTTTCATCGTTCCAGTGAATGCAGTATTTCCATATTTTTTCAATAAAAAATGCAGGAAATCAGCAACATTATTAAATATATTGCAGTGCCCATTATATGCCTCTAGCATTTGATTTGTTGGGGGGAAATTAAAGCTAAATGGCTTCGATAACACAGAAATTTAATACTCAAAACAAATGGCATTTAATGTTTTTATAAGAAATGACGCTTAAAAAAAAACGTGTTTCAAAGGAGATATATCTTCTGCACAAATGTACAAAAAAGGTACTAGAAAAATGGCAAAGCTGTGGAGGAAGACCACAGGACTCCCGTATACTTCCTTTGTTTTGTCATTGTTGATGTGGCCACCAGTCATTTAGATTTAAAGACTGGAACTCTGCTCAAAAATCTTTCAGCTCCAACTTTCTCTTCCTAATGCTATACATATACTGACATCTACCTTTTATAGTAATTTTGTTATTTTCTTTTGTTCCTCTTTGCCTTCTTAAGAAATGTGATCTTAAAATTATTTTTTTCTACAGACACAAAAAGTTCTCAGTTCCTTTACTATTCTGGTAAAATATGAATTGAAACGATGGCCTAGACTAGAAATAGTTATTTAAATTGCCTTAGTTTCAGAGAATTGAAAAAGATAAAGCATATTTTCATTTAAGGATAGCTCATTTTAAATAAGTTCCTTCAGGAATCTTAGTTACAACTTGCCTGACCAGTGTCCACTAGATGACACTGTTGTATAAGCACAATAATGAGTGGTGATCGCTTTGACAATAACTAATTTATCATATATATATATGTATATATATTTAGATATTGTCAGTGTCTCTCTTTCTAGATGAAACTCGCTTAGCATTTTTAATTGGATATGGCTGATAGCTACAACTTCACATCATTTATGGTAAAGTTATCCTAAGAGGTTAAAATGCAGTGTAAAAAAAGAAGCATGTATTTCACAGCATTCATACTTTTGCAAAAGAAAAATCTTTTCGAAATCTATATATTTCACAGTTAAAATAGATTTCATTATGAATTTTAAATTGTGCCATCTTAAATCGAGTGGCAATGATTGTACTGACAACGTTGGTTATCAAGTAGTGTTTTGTCAGTACTCTCTTTTTTTTCTTTCTCTCTCCCCTTCCTGGCATCCTCCCTCCCTTCTTGTCTTTTCAATTCTCTCTTTCTTCTCTCCATGATTTTGGATTGAGAGTCGTTCTAGTGCAGTGCCAAAATCAGGGGAAGAATCAATTGCCTTAAGCTAACAGCCCCTGTGCCGCATTGTTGCCAAGCTAGGAAACTTTAGCCTGGAAAACTCACAGAAAAACAGACACAATCATGATGTGCCTGTACACATGGAGCCATATAAGGAAACTTTGACTACTTGAACCGTATACCACAGATTTCTAGACATAGACATTGTGAGGTAAAATCTACTATTTGGAAATATCATGTAGATTATTGAGATTTTTCCCCAATAATAGGATTTCTTTGTAGGCTTTCTTTCTTTTTCTCATTCTTCTGTTAATGCTCAAAAATCACTGTTAAATTAAGTTTGTTTGCTGTGATTTCAATTCAAAAAGAACAGTAAAGTAAAAGCATCCATGCTCCCTTCTATAGATTACCTACACTAATCTCATGCTGTTTACCTGAAAAATCTTGAGGAGGAGCCAAGCCTAAAAGAAAATTACTAAGCACAAGGGGTGATTGAAGTGTTTTATGGCATGTGGCACGTCTCAGAGGGAAGTGACAGACATGTCACCTTATTTTTTATTTTTTAAGCCAGACATGCTAACGCTAGAGAAGTGGAGATGCCTTATACTTCAGTAAGAAGCCCGCTGCACACAGGAATATCTGCACCCCAGCAGATTTGCCACACATCTTTATGGCTGAGTTTTCACTAGACAACGTTTTGTGAATACGACTCACAAAAAGAACTCTCAGATCATGCCATTACATTTATGACAAGGTACAGAAAAGAATAGAAAAGGGGTTCACATTCTCAAATTTGTTTTCAAAAACATGGACATCATGTTTAAACACCTGAACACTCTCTTCATAGGTGGATGGTGGGAATTCAGATGAGATGAACTTTATATATAATTAGTTTCTCTTTTTTTCATATCTCAGAGTCTCTGCTTTCTTCTTTTGCCCTCTTCCTGCTCCTCCTCCTCCTCCCCCTCCTCCTCCTCTCCTTCCCCCTCCTCCTCCTCCTCCCCCTCCTTCTTCTTCTTCTTCTCCTTCTCCTTCTCCTTCTTACTTCTTCCTTTTTCCTCCTTCTTCCTTCTTCTCCCTTCTCCTCCTCCTCATCTCTCTCTCTCTGTGTGGATGTGTGTGTGCTTATTCATCAAAAGGAAACTTTAACTTTAACTGAAAGCTAAAATGTTGCAGAAGAAATTTTATACGCCAGTTCTCTCATTGTGGGCATACTATATAATCTCACTGAGTCTTAAATTTCCCAGTACATAATTTTGCATAGGTTGTTATAAAGATTAAGTGAGATCATAATATCTATGATATTTACATCAAGTTTTTGACATGCAGTAGGTGTGCAGGAAATACCTATAGAAAGCTTCCTAAAGAGATTGAGAGAGAGAGAGAGAGAGAGAGAGAGAGAGAACTTTCAAGGGAGGTAGGTGTAAGAAAAAATTCAATCAATTCAATGGTGGCCCAGAGAGGTCCAGAGAGAAAACAAAGGCATAAAGACAGGAATAAAAGAAAATAGAAAGTTCCATCAAGATGGGGAGAAGAGGATTTGGAAATGGTGTTACAGGCAAAACTGAGAATGAAAAAGAAATAATATTTTATTGAGTAAAATAAATGAAATGGTAAAAGAATTAACCATCTTTTGAGTAAACGTTGGGTGCTAAGCACTTTCTATACATTCTCTCATTTAATTCTCACAAAACCCCTGGAAAGAAGTTTTATGAACATGTATCTTTCCTAGTGGAGGAAACTGGGGCTCACAGAGTTCAGGTAACATGTTCAGGGTACCCTTTGCTCCTAAGTGGAAAAGCCTGTTTAAATTCCAAAGCACTTTCCAAGGCTATTAGACCATCTCCTCTCCCAATGCTTGGCAGACAGAGCAAACAGGACTCCAGTTTCCACATCCCTGCAATTAAGGACTGATAAATACCATGTTTGGAAATTTTACTTGAACTCTCAGAATGCATTTTCCTCTAGGAATAAAATATTTAATGCTAGCTAGTGTTTCAATCTAACTATCAAACTTTATTGAATTTAAAATCCAGCTGATCTATAAATTACAAAAACTGTATTCTACAGTCCAAAAGAGAGTCAACAGAAAACAATACCTTTTTAATCCTAAATTAGAAAGTTAAGGCTGGCACAGTGGCTCACACCTGTAATCTCAGCACTTTGGAAGGCCGAGGCAGGCAGATCGAGAGGTCAGGAGATCAAGACCACCCTGGCCAACATGATGAAATCCTGTCTGTATTAAAACTACAAAAATAAGCTGGGCGTGGTGGTGCATGTCTGTTATCCCAGCTACTCCAGAGGCTGAGGCAGGAGAATCGCTTGAACCCAGGAGGTGCAGGAGAATGGCGCTGAACCCGGGAGGCGGAGCTTGCAGTGAGCTGAGATTGCGTCACAGCACTCCAGCCTGGCGATAGAGTGAGACTCCGTCTCAAAAAAATAATAATAATAAAAAATAAAAATAAAAATAAATAAATAAAAATTAAGAAAGAAAGTTAAGGCCATGCTACTCTTTATCAAAGCAGCAAGAAGCCACTTCTGTATCTTTGTCTCATGGGTAGATTTAATATATGTGAAGGTGAAGATGAAGATGAAGGATAGGTTCCCCAAACTAGAGGATGTTGTAGGAGCCATTATTATGCATTGGTATCTGAGAGCTGTTTGTAAGGTGAGTGAACATGTATGTGATGGACAATCGATGTATGTTTTAGCAGATATGTAACTGTATGTCTCTCAGTCTCAAATGCTCACTCAAATGCACAGATACATATATATGTATATAGACCTGATAATAGCTAACTGTCCCTCCTGAGATCTGAGATATATGAGGCTTGGCATTTGCCCCCTTTCCAGCATGCCTGAACATGCCTGAAATACGAAATATGGATCTCTTACCACTGAATTACTTTAACAAGTTTAGCAAAAGGCAATATGATTTCAGTAGTTGTTTATAGAACTGGAAGTACTCCCCACCCCCCATCTTTGGTGTCAAATTTTAGATTTTAAATGTGTGCACTAGCTCAGTTTAGAAGGCCTGGAGATGTGATGAGTATTTTCAATAAAACTCCCTCAATTTCTGAAGCTCTTATAGTGATGCTCTATTTGTTCTTTCCTCTATGAGAAATCTGCATGAACACCACCAGGTGATGAGTGCACCAGCGGCATAAATAACTCATCACTATTCTCAATCCACAGTTCATCACCAACCTTGCAAGAGGGAGAAAAACTAATTGTTATCTGCTGTCCTTTTTATTTTTCCTCCTGTCTCCAGCAATCCATCTCCCTGACTCCAGCATCCACTTTCTACTAACATTTTTCCATTCATCCTTCAGTATTTTTTCCTGATGACACTACCTGCAATCTATGATTATTTACTTTTCTGATTACAAATGACACTATCTCCCTATCCAGAAACCATAAGTTATAGCAAAGGTAGGGTAGTTAAAATTATGAGAATAGTTAGGAAACCCTAGTGCATCTGTTTCCAGGTACCTATGATTTTCTGATTAGTTTCCCTTAAGACTTAAAAATTATAACTTAGTACAGACAAGAGAATCTCTGGGCTTCTGAACTCAGGGATCGAATATTATCTAGGACATAGGAGGAGTTTAGACATAGTTGCTGTACTCTAAATTTTTGCTTTTAGGTACCTTTTCTATGAAACGAGACATTTCATAGGCCTGCCTTCCATGGCCTTGCCTTTGGTTAAGAAAGAATGCTGTATGTTTAGAGAAAACGATTTTTCTAGGGCATAATTATACCTTAGGAACATTAAATGGATTCTCCTATCTCTTTCTTCAAATTGACATTATTCCATGACCTTTGCAGTTACAGAAATCAGATTTTCCACGAAGGAGGAATATTTTATGCTGTGGATTTTGAAGCAGGAGAAGTGCCTGAATGAGTAAGCAATCCTACTTAAATACTGGAAAATGAGCATCTAGAGATTTCTATGTCCCCAAAACCTACGGATGACAAACATTTTTAAAAACGAAAACACTCTAGAATCTAAAGCTATTTCTTTCTCTTTCACACACAAATTTATAATTTCTTGGCAATAGGAATGTTAGTTTGAACAGGATGAAAATGATTAGGAAGTTTATTCTCAATGATCAGCCAAAACTGTATAGCACTATAAATTGCCATTATTAAACTAGTATTCTAGAAAGACAAGGTCAAACGTTGATTATAAGGATCAAATCATTAGAAAAATAGATTATAGCTACCTGTTCCTTACTAGACCTGTAAGAGGCTGACTTTTCAGAGCAAACACATTGCTATGTATGCAGATTTTTTTACATCTCTTCAGTATATAATTCAAAGTGCCAAAAGCACTCACTTAACATCTGAGGTTTGTTCTCTTCATTTATAGAATAAAGATGTTATTATTTTGGAAGTTTCTCTGAAGATTAAGAGGCATTAGAAAATAGGTGAAAATGTTTTCTAAAGGGCAAAGCAGTAACAAATATAGAATATTATTGCTATTTCCATAGTATTGTATATATTCAGGATGAAACTATGTTAAGAAGAAAAGTCAGAAATAAATTTTTGAGATACCCTTACAACCATGAGTAGTGAAACTCAAATAGTTTCTTTTCAAATCCAAAGGACTGTCACTAAGTTGACATTTTCTTACCTGGATGTGGGCAACTAAGATTGTTGAAATGTAAGAAAAAATCTTCTAGAAACCAGATATATTTATCCAAGCAAGTAGCCACCTTCTGAAGTAGAGTGTCCCCGTCACTGGAAATGTTTTAATGTCGTCATTAGGATGATAGAACCAGCTGTCATTCTGCTATGAGTATGATGGTGGAATTCCTCATCCAAAAGAAGCAATCTCTTGCCATTTCCTAGTTCTTGCCTTAATACTTATCTCCAACTAACCCACGGTACATTTTAATTATTTATCTTCTTTATTGTCTTCTTCTTTTATTAACAGTAAACTTCACAAAGGCATGTTGTTCAGCAGTATATTCCCCATGTCTTAAAATGTGCCTGGCACACAGTAGATGTAGGATAAATATTTTTTTAACATATGAGAGATTGGATGAGATGCTTTCTAAGATTCTTTCCAGCTTCTAAGAAACTATGAAAAAATACAGGGGTGAGTCTCATTACTAATCAAAAGTTTGCTGACTTTATAAAAATATGCAAATCTTATATAGACAATTCATCTCTACTTTGACTATCTTTGCTCTATTTCTTTTATCCTTATGAGTATTTGGGAAGCAACAGTGCCCATGTACTCCCATTCACAGAATTAAGGTATAAGGAAAAATATAAATTGCTAAAAATAAGAAAATAAAACAGCATAACATGTTATTTTGTTTGTTTCTTATTTGGATTTTACATAAAAAAAATAGAGATCCATTCTTTTATTCAACAAGCATTTATGTATGCCTTACTTAATGTCAGGCACTTGATAAACACTGGGGGGAAATGTATCCTAGAAGAACTCACAGTCAGGAATAGGGGATACAGACATCACATCTTCATGTCATTTCCTCTAAGCTTGAGAATGGAAATGACGTATGCATGTGGATATAGTTACATTAGGAAGTTCTGCCCCTTCAAAGCCTTGCTAGCATGTCTGTAGACCACTAAAGTAAACAGTGGCTGAAAATGTCTATGCAGACTTTAACTTCAAGTCTACAGTGTGCCAAACAATGCAAGGATTCAAGAATATCCTTGAACTCTGGGAAGGGAAACAGACTTATAAACAGATCAGTGAAACACAATATAAGTGTCACTCATCTGCAAGTTGTGGAAGTACAGTGGAACCAGAGATCCACTCTGATTCAGAAATGGAGGTAAGGGAAAGTGTCCCAGTTAGAGTCCTGACGAAAAACACATGGCACCCTCAAATTAGGCAACAGAGGAAAGGCTTTTACAGTGACCATTTACAAAGGTGTGGACAACAGTAGGGAAACAAGATTGTGCAATATGTTGGAAATTATACTCCAGGCTTCATGGAGTGAAAGGGAAGAGCAGCGGAGACAGTAATTCCTGGGTCCTGGAACAGAAAGAGCTGTGTGGAGAAAACTGTTTAACAGGAGCTATGATCTTCAGTACACGGACGAAGGCAACCCCAGGGATGCCACTAAAGAGATAAAACCCTGCCTCACTCTCCCCTCGTCTTCTGATTTTCTGCCAGTGCTCTCACCGGCCAAAGCCAGGCAAAAGGCAAAGGAAAAGGGACCCCATCAATGAAGTCAACACGGGTCAGCTTCCTAGGCCACAGAGCAGAGTAGGGAAGAATGCAGAGTCAAATATGGTGCAGCAAACAAAAGATAGACAATGCAGAAGGCTTTGGTGCCAGGAGACACTTGAGTTGGGGCTTGAAGGTTGTGTGGGAATGCATTGGCTAGTTTAACTGGATCACTCCAGAAAGAGAAGGCACATTTTGAAGAATGCTTGACAGGGTGATTTCTAGGCAGAACAGAAAATACAGACTTTGTCTATATGTGTAGGGGATTTTGTGAGCATGCTTGCTACTGCCATGAGCTGATAGCAAAGCTACTTAGTTGAAAGAGTTCTCAGTATCTGAGAATTGACCAAAATCTCTAGTAAATACCCACCAAAGCTTTCCTGCAATCTTTAGATGTTAAGAGAGGATTTGAAGGCCTTCAGTCCAATCTAAGCTGAGACTGTTAGTTGAATATAGTGTTATTTTTGTGATAGAATATAATATGAAATCAAAAGTATTTCTCTCCTAGACAAAATATTAATACATACTATGAATTAAAACTCCTTTTTCAGTCAATGCAAGATGAGGCTAGATAGTTTTTAAAAAAGCTTCAATCTCAAATTATTTCAAGAGTATAATGGGCTCCACTTCCCTCGATGAGAAATTATTCTTTGTTATACAATTAGCTCCAGACCTTTTAGTTCTTCAGATTCTTGTGTATGTGACATTACTGAAGAGCTGATTTATGAGTATTGTACCCTAACCCATTTTGGACAATAGCATGACCTGATGCAGTGGTTTTCAAATTAAAAAAAAAAATCTTATTCAGAATTTCAATATATAAAGGAGGTAAAAGTAAAGAATGGGTACCTTGATAGTTTAAATCTTCACTATTGAGCAGAAAAATATTTTGTTACTTGCTCCAAACCCTGAAGCACCATTGTGAACACCTGAAGTTCCTCGGGCAACAGTTTGAAAATCATTGACCTCAAGAATATGAAATTAAGTACGTGAGAGGACACAAGAGTTTAAGTCTCAGTTTTAAATTAAATCCCCCCCTCTGTGGTCTCATGAAAAGCAAGGCAACTTCTTGAGGGCCACAGAAATGCTGGTATTGATTTTTCTGGGCACTGATTCACAGACTGACTCTGGGCAAGTCACTAAACCTCTTCGTGCTTTAGGGTCCTTCTCTGTAAAATGGGGTTGCTAATAGTTACCATGTCTTTCCTTTACCACGAAGATGGGAGAAGATTAATGAATGGTTGTTCCCAAGGATTTAAAAGACCTTTTGAAGAAAGTCTGTAGATAAGACAGAGAAGAATATATTTTATTTGATCCTAACCAGTAAATGCTCTGAGAGAGTACAGAAACAAATATCTAAAACTCTAAGTGGATAGTGTCAGTTCTGATTTACTTTTTTGCCTGGGCTAAGCTTGTACTATTAGAGCCAACCAAGGATACATACCACTGGTCTCCCGTGTCTGGGTGTGCTGAAAGAAGCTGCAGGGAGAACAGTGAAGTCAGGAGATAAGTCTCGGAATCTGGGGACTGGTGAGATGGGGGCAAGTGAGGTTGGGGATGCAGAAGAAAAAAAACACTAGGGTAGCTCTTTGAGCACTGCTGGGGAACAGAGTTATTGATGTGTGTGTAAAGGAGCTGGCTATGACACACAGAGGCACTGTGAAAAATACCAGTAGTTCCTCAGAGTGTGCTGTGTGGGGAGGAAGACATCCTTGGTTCCATTTTACAGGTGTTGAAACTGGCCAGGGAGTTGTTCTAACCCATTTGCTACATATCCCTACACTTTGGCTATCTTTCCTAGCTAGACTGGCCTTGATCATTATGACAGACAAGATTGTTTTCAGATGAGAAGGACAACACTCCTGTGGCAAATCTCTTTTGTGCACCTCCTTTTCTTCCCACCCCTCACTGAAGGTCCGGATTTCTTTACTTGCAGCCTGAAATCTTTATACAGCATTCTAAGCTCAGGAATCTCTACCTGCCAATATCTTCCTTTCTCCAGCTTTAAACTGGAAAATCATCCTAAAGCACCATCTAACCTCAACTACCTATGCTCAGAAACATTACATAATGCTCTGTGCTGACATTGTATACATCAAGCTCTTCGTGTGGTTTTCAGGCTCCTTCATTATCTGAACCCACCTCACACATGCAGCCCTTCATCTTGCCACATTGTCCTGACTCTGAACACATCATATTTCTCATTGTTCTCAGAACTCAATCGATTCTACCTTCTTCTATTTCTGTGCCTCCCTCCCCCACCACTGACCAATGTAAATTGCCTTCCCATTTTGGATAAACAGGAAACCATTGATACAACTCTATTCATCCTTCAAATCTTATTTCACATGACACTCCACAAATTCTTCACTGACTTCCCTGCATTTTCCCCCTTCCCCTTTAACCTACCCCACTACTCTGCTTCCATAGCAACCTGTCACTGTATTTATTTTCACTTGGAGCATTTGTATTGGGCTTGGTGGTTCAAATTCCTTGGTTCACAATTTGTTCTCATCTATTAGTTGTGACTTAGAAAAAGTAAATTAAGTTGTTTGAGCCTCAATTTATTGACATAAATGGGAGTAAAATATGTTTAAATGAGATTAAATGTATGAAAGTCTTTAGCATTGTGCATGACATAAATGAGTTACTTGGCAAGCATTTACTGAGTATGTGAATGAATGAATGAAGAAAAAATAAATTGATGGATCTTGTGATGATACAGCATATTAACTGTTGTTTGGGAAGCGTAGAATCACTCATTCTTGCTTTTCAGCTATAGAATGAGAAAACATTCCATCAAGGTATCTCTTAGAAGATCAATGTCAGTCAGCAAGTTGAATGACAGGCCTGCGAAACTTGCTAATTGCACGTAGGAGGAACCACATAGCCTGAGTGTCTGTGCTGGCTTTCTCCTGAGCTGATGCAACTTTCTGTTTCTGCATGAAGTCTTTCAGATTTGTTTACCTGGTTTGTATCCAGTTTCCAGCATTATACCTGCTTCATTGTTGTCATTCTTTAAATTCTCTTTCACCAGACAAAGAGAAAAGTTTGGCTTTGAAGTTGCAGGGAGCCGCGTTGTCAGTTACCGCGGGAACCCATGGAAGTACACGTGAAAGCAGGCATTAGAGACGGTGGAGATCAGAGGGCATTTCAAAAGCTGCAGGAGCTATTCAGATTCTCTTATTTAAAGGGGCTCTGATGCCAGAAGATGGTGTGTTGGACTCTTCTGTGCCAGCAGTTTGAAATGTATTTGTGGTTTAAGCATAGAGAGTCCTGATTTAAAATTCCCATTTTCAGGGGGAAAATGTTTTCTGTTCTAGGACTCCTATATAGCAATTCTTTCTGAGGAGCCATATGCCATGCTGTTCTACCATGTCTGCCATTCCTGGGGAGAATTCAGGAGCAGGAGATGAAAGGAAACTGAGAAGATGGTCGCTCCACTTATTTTTCTTGCCCCTAGGATAAAGTGATTGGCTCAGTTTTGAACTCTGACACCAAAGTGTGTTAAAGGTCTAGCAGACATTAAGCAAATGTTTGCAGACTGATCTGTTAATTTAAAGAATTGCTTGTCCACCCTGTGAGGCGAGAATACTCTTTTTTCTTTTGTATTTTCTTTAAATACATTTAAAGAAAGAAATGAGGTTAGGTGTGGTCAACTCTGCACTTGGAGTTTCTCCGACAACTGAGTTTGAAAACTGAGAAGGAAAGAAGAGGATAGGAAACTCTCACCATTTATGTTTCCCTCTGTGCAAAGCGATAAAGTTGAAGATGAGCAGACTTATTGAACTAAACCGTTAAGTTGCATGCACAGGAAAATTGAAGAAAGCAAAATGCACAATAGCCTCTCCCTAAAAGCCTTTTATGGGCAGGGGAAAAATATGTCCCTGTTGGTCAATTTCCCTTCTCTGATAGAAGCAGAATTCTTTCTTGCTGCGGCCCATGTGACTCTTTGGTATTGTTATTTCAACTTCTGTAGTACATTGCTAGATGACGGTGATTACTTGGTTTTTAAACAATATGAACATTGAATAAATTTCATTACTTTTGGATAGAATACATTAAGAGAATAATTCCATAGATCTTCCAAACTTGAATCAAGTTTCTCAGTTGGAGAAACAAGAGCAACAGCAAACAACAACATTTTTTCCCTTTATTTGCATCACTGCGCTATATTCCATTTTAGGAATCAGAAGGGACATGTTTTGCAGAACAGAAATCAAAACACACTGGGTTGAAGGGAAACAATGGTAGTGGTTCAGCTCCAACTTCTTATGTAAAAGTTTACCATATGATAATGTAGTTGTACTGCATATTCAATTTTGATATGTAACCTTTGAAATAAATTGGAATACTCTTTCCTGCTACTCTTGGCACACGCCGAGTGATCATAAACAATAATCTCATAAAGGTCACCTGCTCGATAAGCTCTGCTCTCAGCAAGAAGTAAAAAGGACTACTCTGAGATATTTTCCTTTTTCTCTAAGACTCTTAATTTATTCTTTTTTCCCTCTTTGAAGATCCAAACAACAAAAATTTTCTTATACCAAGTAGACTCACAATTTCTGGAGTGTTTATTGTTTTTCTCTTTTTCTGACACTTTACACTTTTTTAAAAAACTTAAATTGGCTGGTGAAAAGTAGGCAAAGCAGTTTGGCATCGTGGTGGGGAAGAGAGTTAAGTTATTCAGCCAAAAACTAATTGGCTATTTTAAAGCAAATGATGATTTGATTTCAACTTCTCTCTACCAAAATTAATTTATGTGAATAGACATGGCTAAAATATGTAGGCATGTATACGTGTGATGTTTTCTTTTTCAGAATTTGTTCATTTACAAAATGTATTTCAAGAACCTTATAACAAATCCCAAATGAGCTTAATTTTGCTTTACCGAAGTAACTTCAGTTCCATCTACAAAAGCTAAAAAACATATTGTGTTAAAATTGAACACCAGTTATGTCAGCTGTGCCTTTACCTTTATTCACAAGCAAAATAAGCCCAATCAATATTTTTCTACATATAGATAATTTACCTTAATATATGCTAATCACATCTGCTGTCAAATAATACAGGTGACTATTCTCCTTGTGAGGTAGTGACATAAGAAAGGACTCCCTTGCCACAAACATATGTAAAGATGTTTACATAAGTCATATCCATGATATTTGGTTAGCTTTAATCCAATCTGGAAGTTGTGTAGAAAGGACAGTTAAGAAAAAAATGTCACACAAAACCTTCTGTGGGAAGAATTCATCCGCACGTCCAATTTATTTCAAACCTCTTTATAAATTTTAATCAAATAACAAAAATAGGACATTTTCAGGATGAAATGAGTAAAATAAACGTCTTCATTATTTTTTATTCTCCTCCACCTTGTTATAAGAGGAAGATTTTAAGCAGTTCAAAAACCTTAGTAGTAATTTCAACTTATTGTATTCCAGGTTCTATTTTATTTTTTAAAACTTTACATATAAAGCGTCTATTTTATTTTTTAAATCTTTACATATAAAGTGTCTGTCTTAGATGTCATAGAGTAACTCAAGCAATGAATCGTGTTATCTCTCTTTCTCTTTCTCGCTCTCATAATATGGATTAAATACCATATGTTTTCAGAGGATGAATTGAGTCAGTCTCTAGTTAGAGTTATGATGAGAAGAATTATAGAATTGGTGTCATGTGGATGGGGCCTTGAGTAGGAATAGATGTGAAGGGACACTGGCGCAGGAATGCCATCCAGGCATGGAAGTCTTGGGAGAGATAGTGAGGAGCAGCATCTTTGTACCTTATATAAAATCTTGCATCATTGTGTCTTCCAAAACTTATTATAACTGTTACTGTCGAAGTGGACTTTTAAAAAGCTATAGAATCTTCAGAGATGTTCTTCGAGATCTCATATTCTCTTATAATTTAGAAATGAGACCCTATTATTGAGAAAACACCAACATTATCTGGAGCACACAGTCCTTGGAATTTAACAAAAAGAGTAATAGATTTGGACGCATTTACAAATGTTGTTAAAATGTAGATTTTGCTGTCCACTGAATCTTTTCGTCAGTCACTGAAATTATAGAATACAAATCTAACAGAAGCCCAGTGGGAGCTGACTTTGGGAAGAAGGTGAAAAGGACAGGTTGCCATGATTGTGGCTGTTTCCCACAGAGCTTCCTTCTTTGTTGATGAAGGAGAATTAATATATAATCAAAATTCGTAGTGTATTTTTATGAACTAAAAGGTGCAATTATCTCTTTCTCTGATAATTTTTAGGTTGACACTGAAGTAGGCACAAAATACCCACCCCAAACATAAAAATCTAAGGTAATTCACTTCAATGTTAAATATTTTAAAATAGAGATGTATATCTTTGAGACAAATTATGGTGTTAATATATGGTAGGACAGATGGACCAAATAAAAATTCACAACTGAACACATTTCAGGAGCTGTGAATACATTTTACAGCATATCTTCCATTTGTTCCTTTTTTCAGTTGTTTCTGTCTTTATTATGCTACTTCAGTTGTCTAGCACCTATAGGAATGTACCTAGAAAATGTGACTTGAGTTTATTAGTCCTGTAAGAATTTGCATTTATCTTTGTCAAGAGGATAACTGAAGGCAGGAAACTTTCTGTGAAGTATTCTAATTAATCTAACTCAACATATTTTGTATTCTAAAAATCCCATCAACTAAAATTCAGTTCTTAAGAAGAAGGAAAAGAGCAGAGGTGCCCCTGAGGAAGAAAAGGGAGGAATTAAAACAAAAAGAATTGAATAGAACGAAATGAAAAAGGAACCAAATAGGAAGCTTCTGAATAAACATCACCCATCTGTCTGCTTTCCTTCCCATAACCGCTGACCTTTACCTTCCTGGAGATCCAATCCTGTTGTCAGGGAACACTTAACTCTTCCAGAACACCTAGAAACTTTTCCCGAGTTTTTTAAACTCAGCCAGCTTGTTAGTCGGTGTCTGCATTCTGGCTGCCTCATCTGCCACACATAAGTAGCAGTCCCTAATGGCAAGCGAATGTGGGCTTTTCCACATGCAAAATACGCCTCTCGGTACTAAGTAAAGCAAAAGAGGCCCGATTTCTAAGACTTTGCACTTGAGAATGTGTTTGGACAATCTCTGTCCAGATGTCAGTGTGCAGATGCATATTTCAGACATTCTTTTTCCTGATTAGCATGCAGCCAGAACACCTGTTTTGCTGCCTGGAGGAATCATATTAGAAATGAAGATACACCTGCACAGTCAAATATTTGCACTGTATTTATAAACAGATCTTTTAGTGTTTGGGTCAATACCTTCCCATCAGTCCAAAGGTATATAACTGTAGCCCCTGAAATGACTTCGGTCCCATTTGGTAGACTCTCATGGGCATTTTTTAAAAACTGCATTTTAAGCAGGCTTGAAGTGTTATGTCTTCCACGGGGGTTACTCAGAACTTGTGTGTGCACTTTGGAGGGGTAATTGTTCAAAACTATAAGCAATTATCCCACATTGGCAACAGGATAAGACAGATACCATACATAAGATTTACAAATGCTGAAAAGGACAAGCAGTCATGGTACAAATGTCTGCTTTCTTTGAACATTTAAAAATGTTTAAAACTTTTATCACTTAAAAAATAACTTTAAGCTTAATACCTAGAAACATAAAATAACACATTTCTAAGAGCAATGTAAAAATGCTTACATGTGTAATTATTTTAAACTAAAATAAATAATAAATGAGAAATTATTTAAAATACAACAAAGGGCAATGATGGGAAGACTTAAAATCCTGGTAAACTCATCTTTAAGAATGTATCAAGCTTATCTAACTAGGCAGTGTGGGGAAAAAATGAAAGAGTGGCTATCTTGTGGCTTGATTTAAATGATAGAATTTGAGTAGCATCATTCATTTTTTGTGATTGATATGCTTCTAGGAACTGAGCTTTTGAACTTTTTAAAGTTCATCAAGTACTGCTTTCACTAGGCACCTCCATGGATAAATTATATGCTTCTAAAGTCCTTAGAACTGAGAACATTAGAATTAACCTTTATCAGTTTAATAATAATTCTACATGAGCCAGATTCCAGCCCTTCATAACTAAAGTTGGGAATCCCTTAGCCAAAAATAAGAAAGGAAACTCTGAAATAAGACGTTTGTGCTGTTTGAGAAAATGAAAATACAGATTGACCCTATATTTTTTCTTTAATCTGTCTAAAATCAATTAGACATTTGAATTGTGGTATTGTATTTCCAGGAAGCTTCATTGCTTTCTATTATCCTCATGACAGAAATAAACAATTCCTTTTGAAATCATAAAGAAAAATGCCTCCCACTGAGTTGATGTTGTGTGCTATTATATGCAAGAACATATGTGTAATAAAAAATGAGAAATTATGGATCAAATAATGATGTTGAAGCCACTTGCATAAACAATAGAGAGCATTTTGGATGAGCTCCAAATATCATCATTATTGTTTAATTTCAGCCCCAGTTATGTATCTGCCTAGGCTAGTGTCAAAGATAATAATCTCACCAGATAGATATAAAATGCACAACTAAAATTACAGAGCTTCATTATTCTGTTTACACATAGTACTAAACCACTCTTTTCCAGCTGACTGACCCAGCAGAGCATTTTGTTCATTCAGCTCCCTTGCAAATTCAGTGGGCTGATACCCATTTCTTTGTATATATTAAGTCATTTTCTATCAATGTAGGAATAAAGTAACTAAGAAGAGGCATGAACATATTTGCTTTCTAGTGAATCTGTTCTTTACATCTTGCCCTCTGTCTTTCACATACAATTATGGGTTTTTAAAGTAGGGGAGAGCCTTACTGGAAGTCACAAAATGCCAATTAAAAGAAATGGACAGAAGCTCAGTGCCAAATCACTCATACTGAGAAAAAGAAGACAAAGACAGCTACGCATATCAGCCCTACTCACTGAAATGTCTACTGCCAGTCAACACGCGAGAGAACCCTCACAGGAAGGGGATTTAGAAAGTTACTCAATCCAACACTGGCTGTAATTCAAAACTACTTATCAAAGGAAGTTTTCATGTTTGATACTAGCAAAAAAGAAAAGAAATCTAAAAGAAAAGAAAATGATATCCAGAAACTTTTAAAACAGGGTTTAAAAAATAAAGCATTGCCCAATGTATGCCTAAAATAAAGGTAATTCAGAAAACTATGATATCTTGGTAGAAAGACATATCATTTCCTATTGTTAAGTTATAGATTGAAAGACAAACTTTGGTCATTTATTTTCTTTGAATGCAAAGCATTGCAGTCTAAGTAGAGCTGAACAGGATCTGCCTCTCCATCACTGACAGTTAATAATTAAATCAAACATTATATTCAGCAATAGAACATATGCATCAGCTTCTTTCAAATTGCATTTCCTTCCTGTTAGGTCCATTAGTGTAAGCCAGACTGCCTTTAGAAACCCCCTTATTGCTGCTGTCTTTCAGCACAGTTCCTGAAATGGATAATGTGGTACATATTATGGGCAATTACACAGAACTCCCCAGCGATAGGGTTTTAGAGTTACAGAATGAAACAGCTGGAATTACAGAGCTATAAGCTAATCAGAAAAAAAAAAAAAAACAGGAAAGAGTTAAAAAAATAACCTGGGCAAAGAAAAAAGGTGGAAAGTGTGAGAGGTTCTATAAAACCATTGTTCCTAGGGAAGCTATCTGTCCCAGACGAATATCCAGGGTTCACAGTGTAAAACTAAATCTAAACAGGTTATTTTTAAAAATGTTTTTTGCCAAGTCTTTTATACTGGTGGTGTAAAAAAAGCACATAACAGACAGCTAGCAAATTTGAAATATTGAAAACAATAACGTTTTTCTCTCCAGCTTTACCAACGTGATATTTCCGTATTAGTAACATGGTGAAAAATCTAGTCTTCTTTTTCAATTTTATTTCCATAAAAACATAAATGGTACCAGAAGATGAAGTTTCTATTTACTAAATGAGCCACATATATAATGTTTTCAACTTGTTATTTTAGACTTCGGCTCGGGTATGTAGTGCTCGTGCAATAGAGATAAGAAATTACATAATCTCTCTCTCCACTTGGTTTGGGTACTGCAATTGGAATGTTCTGCTGGAAAAGTCAGACACAAACATTATATGTATACCTAAAGGAAAAAAAGTTTTATATTCAAAGAGAAAAATATATATTCTGATTTTGTCAAGGTTTTAGGAAATAAAGTAATAATGGGTTTTGATGATAAAAATGTTGCTTCAGTTGGTTGTAAGCAAAGTGCCGTTTCTAGCTTGTGTCAATGAAGTGTTCAGAAATTTTTCAGTAAAATTACCTTATAACTTGAGAAATAATGGAACTATCTGCACAGTAACTACTGGGAAATGAAACAAAAGTGGGTTCCATTTCAAACTTTAAATATAGTTACAAAACCATTTTCAAATTTGTTACTAACATATTCTACAAAAATCTGAAGATATTAAAGCCAGAATATTTGTACGGCTCTTGGAGGACTATTTCTTTCTCTATAAAGAGATGAATTATTGGTAGGCTGAGATGAGCGGGTCACCGGAGGTGAGGAGTTCAAGACCACCCTGGGCAACATAGTGAAACCCCACCTCTACTAAAAATACAAAAATTAGTTGGATGTAGTGGCAGGCACCTGGAATGCCAGCTATTCAGGAGGCTGAGGTACAAGAATAGCTTGAATCTGGGAGGCTGAGATTGCAGTGAGCCGAGATTGTGCCACTGCACTTCAGCTGGGGTGACAGAGTGAGACTCCATCTCAAAAAAAAAAAAAAAAAAAAGAAGAGGTGGATTACATAGTCATAGCCAGATTTATGCGGCTACTTATGTACTTTCATATGGATTCAGTAGCCAATATTTATTTCAACAACAATACAATGGCAGCAGGAGGAAGCTGGACATAAAACTGGCTACCAACTTGATATCCTTAACAGTCTTTGTCTTCCACTTCCCTTAAGAGCAGGGATTGTTTGTTGTTGTTGTTGCTTTATCTTTTTCTTCTTTCCAGTAAAACTTTATTATGATAGACGGGAAGGAAAGGAAACAGAGATGTTAACAAGACGCAATGTTAAAGTCAAAGGAAGACTAGTCTCCTCATTATAAAAAGTAATGTTCCCTTTAAGAGTAATGTTCACTTTAAGAGTAAAATCCTAATTTGTTTTTATTATTGAAGCTATATTGGTGACTGTATAATATAATAAGTGAATATGCTCTGAATACCCAAACCTATTTGTCATATAACAGACAAAGTTCAGGAGATTTAATTGGAGGTTATGTTCTTGTATGTCCCTGCTTATCGTAAGAAACGACGTTGAAACAGAGGAAGAAAAGACTTAAAAGAAACAGTGAGTGTTTCGGCTATAGGGATAGAGAATCTCACAACTGGTATCTAAATAAATTACTCATTTTAAATTTATATCGGCATTTATGCCAAGGAGGTAAAAAAAACCCTATTCTCTATTAATTTCTAATACAAAAAATATCTATGTACCCTTCTTCACACTAAATAACTATATTTTGTCTCAACATGTTTTAAATAATAATATCTAGCAGTATAAAATAATAGCTCTTAGAGCACACTTAATTCATATCAAATATTGAACTAAGCACTTTAAAAATATGAAATGATTTATTCCTCCTAAACTTATTATTGTAGGTACTTTTATTATCCTCATTTGCAGGTGAAGAAACTCAATCTGAGGGTTGACCTAACTGCTCATTTACACAGCTGTACTAAATGGTGGAGCTGAGATGTGAACTCAGGCAGTCAAAGTGAGGATCTAAGCACTTAAGTATTACAATATATTGTCTTTGAAGATAGGTGTGTTGCAGACGTTTATGGTACATCAATTAATCAGGTCACAGGACCCAAATCTCTCAGACAACATGACACTCTTCTCAACTGGGTCCAAGAGTGACTAAACAGCAATGAATCACACATTCACATCTGGGACCACAAATCATGGTACTGTGATATTATTTTAATTAACATTAGAAAGACTGTAAAAGTGTTACATTTACCTTAGACCTAATTCCAAAAAAAAAAAAAAAAAAAGGACAGAGACCAGCATGCTAATATCAATCTACAGTTAGTGTATCAATCGGCTAATTTTAACTATTTTTCTTCATTCTAACAGTTATTTTTCAGAAAGCTTTACACTCTTGGCTGGAATGGCGCTGAAAGCATCTGGGAAAATATACTCCAATAATCCAGTGAACATGAGATAAAAAAGGCTGCCTAGTTATAAAGCAGCCTATCATGAATAATAAATTAACTTCACATTCTGATCTCCTAAAATTTATTATGTTTTGCTTCTTATAAAAAGTGTTGATTACATTTAGAAGTTGTGTGATTTTGTAAAATGAAAATATTTTAAAAAAAAGAAAAATATTTGTATGCTTTTGAGTTGGGTGAGTTTCTTCTAAGGAAGCCAAGGCTCTCAGAATTCATAAGGAAAAGGATAAACATTCTTGAGTACATAACAGTTTTTAAATGTATGACAAAGATACTGTGAATTAAAAAAAACACTCAGATTATAGAGTAGGAAAACATTTGCCACCCATATGACACAGAAATGGCTAATACATATTAGCAGAGATAGGTACTTCCTATGTTGAGATTCTATTTTAATGCATTACCTATACTAGTATTTCTCAACCTCAATATAAATAAGCTGTGGATCTTGTTAAAATAAAGACTGCATTTCAGCAGGGGTTTGGCCTGAGATTATACATTTTTGGCAAGCTCCATGTGATGCTGATGCTGCTGGTTTACAACACCACGTTCTGAGGAATATTGATCTAGAACACTCCAGTTCATGCAACACTGTAAATAACCTAACTGATTTCAAAAAAATGTAAAGAAAATTGTCATATTTTTACTCATGGAAATTTTTTGAAATGGTGGCATTTAAAATTGTTTGAAAAGGTACTTTTGCTGGACAAGGTGACTTATGGCTGTAATCCTAGCAATCTGAGAGGCGGAGGAGGGAGGATTGCTTGAGCCCAGGAGTTCTAGACCAGCCTGGGTGACATAGCAAGATCCCATCTTTACAAAAACTAACATTTTTTTAAAAATTTTTTATTTATTTATTTATTTTCATTTTAAAAAATTAGCGGGTGTGGTGGTGTGCCCCTGTAGTCTCAGCTACTCAGGAGGTTGAGGTAGGAAGATTGCTTAAACCCAGGAGGTTGAGGCTGCAGTGAGCTGTGATCGTACCTCTGCATTGCAGCCTAGGCAACAGAGTGTGACCCTGCTGAAAGAAAAAGGAAGGAAGGAAGGAAGGAAGGAAGGAAGGAAGGAAGGAAGGAAGGAAGGAAGGAAGGAAGGAAGGAAGGAGGAAAGGGAAGGGAAGGAAGGGAGAGGAAGGGAGAAGAAGGGAGAGGAAAGGAGAGGAAAGGAGAGGAAAGGAGGGGAGGGAAAGAGAGAGAGAAAGTAAGGAAAGGTACTTTAACTTTGGATTTAAGAAAGGATTTCCACATTCTTATGACCTAAAGGTGAGATGAAACCTTGTTTTTTCCTCTTATCCTCCCTAAATATGAATTTAAATAGAAGGAAAATAAGATATTTTACCTCTTTAGTTGAATGTATTCCTTGGTAACTTTTTTTTTTTCTTTGCAGCTATTGTAAATAGGATTGCCTTCTTCATTTTGTTCTCAGCTTGAATGTCACTGGTGCATAGAAATGCCACTTATTTTCGTACATTGACTCTTTATCCTGAACCCTTACTGAATTTGTTCATCAAATCTAGGAGATTTTTTCTGGAGGAATCTTCAGGGTTTTCTAGGCATAAGATCATATCATCAATGAACAGAGATAATTTGACTTCCTCTTTTCCAATTTAGAATCCATTTATTTCTTTCTCTTGCCTGATTGCTCTGGCTAGGACTTCCAGTACTATGCTGAATAATATTTTAGCCAAGGAAATGAAAGATCTCTATAAGGAAAACTACAAAACCCTCTGGAAAGACACTGTAGGTAATAAAAGCAAATGAGTAAACATCCTTTCTTCATTGATTGAAAGAATTAATATTGTTAAAACGACCATACTACTCAAAGCAAGCTGCAGATTCAATTCAACTCCTATCAAAAATGCCAAGATCATTTTCAAAGAATTAGAAAAAAAATCCTGAAAATCATACAAAACTAAAAAAGAGCCTGAATAGCCAAATTAATCTTAACCAAAAAGAACAAAGCTGGAGGAAACACATTACTGGACCTCAAATTATACTATGAAAATACAGTAAACAAAACAGCATGGTACTGGTATAAAAATAATTACACTGAGTAAAGGACTCCATTTTCAAAAAAATGGTGCTGGGAAAATTGGAGTTCCATGTGCAGAAGAAGTATCTCTCATGATATACAAAAATCAAATAAAGTTCGAGCAAAAACTTCAGATGTAAGACCTGAAATTGTAAAAATACTGGAAGAAAACCCAGGGAAAGTTTTCCTGGACATTAGTCTAGGCAAAGAATTCTTGACCAAGACCTCAAACATACAATCTATAGAAACAAAATAGACAAATAGGGCTTCATTAAACTAAAAAGTCTTTGCACAGCAAAAGAAATACGCAAGAGTGAAAAAACCACCTGTAGAATGGAAGAAAATATTGCAAAGTATGAATCCAACAGGGGACTGATATCCAGAATTTACAAATAATTCAAACAACTCAACCACAATAAAAAAAACAAATAACCCTATTGAAAAGTGGGCAAATGACATGAATGGACATTTTTCAAAAGAAATGTGCAAATGGCCAATAAGCATATGAAAAAAACACTCAGCATCACTAATTTTCAGAGAAATGCACATTAAAACCACAATGAGATTATTTTACACAAGTCAGAATGGCTATTATTAAAAAGAAAAAATAACAGATGTTGATGAGGATGAGGAGAAAAGGTAATGCTTATACACTGTTGGTGGGAATGTAAAAGTACAACCTCTATGGAAAACAGTATGGAGATTTATCTAAAAATAAAACTACCATTCAATCTGGCAGTCCCACTACTGGGTATCTACTCAAAGGAAAATAAATAATTACATTAAAAAGGGAAATATACTCATATGTTTATCACAGCACTATTCACAATAGCAAAAATGTGGAATCAGCCTAAGAGTACACTAACAAATGACTGGATAAAGAAAACATGGTGTGTATGTGTGTGTTTACACATATATACAATGGAATACTATTAATCTATAAATATTCAGCCATAAATAATGAAATCATATGTTTTGTATCAATATGGAGGGAACTGGAGGCTACATTTTAAGTGAAACTACTCAGAAACAGAAAGTCAAATGCAACATGTCCTCACTTACAAGTGGGAGCTAAACAATGTATACACATGGACATAGAATGTGGAATAGTCACTGAAGACTCAGGAGGGTAGAAGAGGAGTGAGGAATGACAAATTTCTTAATGGGTACAATGCACATTCTTCAGATGATAGTTACACTAAAAGTCCAGATTTCACCACTAAGGAAATGTTTTGTTACATGTTATCCATGTAACAAAAGTACACTCGTACCACTTAAACTTATACAAAAAAAGAAGTATTCCAACATAAAACTGGGCAAACATAGTAAAAGGTAGTTAACATGAAAGGGTGTTCAACTGACATTAAATTTAAGAAAGTATTATTGATCTCATTATTAGTCATGAAATACCAATTAAAGGAGTAAAAATATACCTTTTATATCTATTATATTGGCAAAAATAAAGAAGCAAAAATAAAACTTTTGCTTCTTTGGAGGATGTACTAGGTCATGGCAGGTCAATGCTGCTGGTTATTAGAAAATAAAAAGCTATATAAATTATACACAACAGATGGGAAAATAGAGGCCCAGGGAAAGTAAATAATTTAACCAAGATCACACAGCTGATAAGTGATCATGGTGGACTTTGAACCCATATATTCAGGACCTAGATCTTATTACTACTATTTAACTCTACTGACTCTAAAAATGTACAAATTATTTACAGAGTCCGATGGATTTATTACTATAGTGAGTTCTGCTTTATCCAATTTTTACAAATAAGAATTAAGTGGAATGTTTAAGGTCTTTCATTACAGTGCAGATAATGAAATAAATTCAAAGAGCATTGACTTTCATGAACCTGCTCTAATGTATATACTATTTGGTGGCAAAATAATAAGATCATCATACATAAGAAAAAAAAGCTCTGAAAATATACTTTTAAAAATACCACACCCTAATTATGTGCTACAGAAAAATTAATTCCAGACAATTTAGAGTTAAGTGTAAAATAAATGAAAGCATGTAATATTGAGATCAAATGCAGATTTACTATCTGATTTTAGGATAGTGAAGCCTAAAAGTAAAGGAAGAAAAAACAAAATAATTAATCATATGCTTTAAAGAGAGAGAGAGATCTGTTCTGTTCCATTGGTCTATATCTCTGTTTTGGTACCAGTACCATGCTGTTTTGGTTACTGTAGCCTTGTAGTATAGTTTTAAGTCAGGTAGCGTGATGCCTCCAGCTTTGTTCTTTTGACTTAGGATTGTCTTGGCAATGTGGGTTCTTTTTTGGTTCCATGTGAACTTTAAAGTAGTTTTTTTCCAATTCTGTGAAGAAAGTCATCGGTAGCTTTGAAAACCAAACACCACATGTTCTCACTCATAGGTGGAAACTGAACAATGAGAACACTTGGACACAGGGTGGGGAACATCACACACTGGGGCCTGTCTTGGGGTGGGGGGAGTGGGGAGGGATAGCATTAGGAGATACACCTAATGCAAATGACGAGTTAATGGGTGCAGCACACCAACATGACACATGTATACATATGTAACAAACCTGCATATTGCACACATGTACCCTAGAACTTAAAGTATAATTTTAAAAAAAGAGAGGAAAAATTTCTGTCTCAATACTATTTTCCTGTTAATTTTAATTATGTTCACTTATAAATTGCATTTATTCTTCTAAAAACAGGCTTTTATATTTCTGGCCAATTTTTCCTCATTAATTTGTGCATCATTATCTTATTGGTTGATAAGAACACTTTATATTAATGGCATTTACCCTCCGTCAAATATATTGTAAATATTGTTTCTCTATTTATCTTTTGCTTTTTTACTTTCTTCTTAATGTTTTGACATTATTTTAGCATATCTCTTTATAAAATATATAAATACGCTTTTCAAAGAATGAATGTGCAAAGAAAGCAAGAAAAATAGTTCAACATGACTGTTAATGAAATAAATATTTTAGAAATGAAATATTATTTCCTCCTATCAGATTAGGAACAATTTCCAAATAATGATAAGGCCTGGTGCTGCAGTAAACACAATAAATAACTCTCATAGACTTTTAGTTAAAATGTAAATTTACACAATATTTTTGGAAGGCAATTAAAGAATTTACATCAATAGCATTAAAAAGAAGTTCAGACTTATAATCCCCTCTATTCAATGTGTTCAGGACATCGTGTTAACCCCCTGGTTTACACACAAACATGACAATAGTGTCTACCCTTTTTGAATTAAGGAATCCACAATAGAGTTGAGTGCATGCTCAAGCAGATACAGCATCTGTCAATGGCAGAACAAGTTATTGAAATAATCTTCTATAAAGACCAACTAAAAATTCTGGATAACATAAAATAAAAGCATCTTCACACACACACACACACACACACACACACACACACAATTGAGAGATAATTTGGCAAAAATCTAGATCTAAGTAAATGTAGAATGCAGATAGGTAAACGAGTGTTCTAAGCCATACTTATTTTGAATGTATTTGCCATCTGGACTAAATTTCTGTGAAATTGAGCTGGTAGTTTGTGGCTCTCAATGAATTAGTCTATTTCATTTAAATTGTTCAGTTAATACATGGCAGAGTTGTTCATAATATTTCCCTATAATTTGTTAATGTCTGTAGGGCCTATAATGATACCCTTTTTTTAATTTCTGATATTGGTAATACCTTTGTATCTTCTCTCATTTTCTTCTCTTTTAGTTGCTCTAGAAGTTTATTACTTTAATAACCATTTCAAAGAACAAACTTTTGGTTTCTTTGATTTTTCACTATTGTTTTCTGTTTTCAATTTAATTGGTTTCTTGTTTTGAATTTGTTTTGCTTATTTTGGTTTTATTTTGTTTTTTTTTTTTTTTTCATTTCTTGAGGTTAGATGATTGATTTAAGAACTTCCTGTTTTTTAAAATATAAGCATTATTAGTGCAAAAAATTTCCTTCTAAGCACTGCTTTACCTGCATCCCATGGACTTTGATATTTTGTATTTTCATTTTCATTTACTTCAATTTTTTTGCTTTTTAAAAATGACATGTATCCACCAATATAATGTCATACAGAAGAGTTTCACTGCCCTGAAAATCCCTATGCCCTGCCATTTCATCCCTCCTTCCCTCTAACCCCTAGCAACCACTAGACTTTGTATACCTATGTGTGTGTATGTCTATGTGTGTGTGTATATATATATTATTCAGATGGTATGAACTTTAGGGGGCCTCATAAAATTACATGAAAAACTTTTCTTCTCTTTACGCAGGTTAGTTTAAATAATACTAAAATTATCTGTTCTTTATGAGTGATGTAGAATTCAGCTGTGAACCCATCTGATTCTAATTTATGTAATAATAGATTTTTAATTATATTTTCAACCTTTTCTATGGTAAATAATTGATCCAAGGTTTTAGATTTTTCCTTGGTTAAATTTTGGTAATTTATATGTTACTAAGAAACTATCCATTTCATCTAGATTTTATAATTTATTGTTATAGCTGCATGTACTTTCTTGGGGGTAACTACTCTTTAAATCTATTATTATATTTCTTTACTCATTCCTGATTGTGCATAGTTTTCACTCTTTTTGTTTGTTTGTTTGTTTGTTTGTTTTGTTTTGAGACGGAGTCTCGCTCTGTCACTCAAGCAGGAGTGCAGTGGCGCAATCTTGACTCACTGCAACCTCCGCCTCCTGGGTTCACACCATTCTCCTGCCTCAGCTTCTCTAGTAGCTGGGACTACAGGCGCCCGCCACCACGCCCGGTTAATGTTTTGTATTCTTAGTAGAGACTGGGTTTCACCGTGTTAGCCAAGATGGTCTCTATCCCCTGACCTTTTGATCCGCCCGCCCCGGCCTCCCAAAGTGCTGGGATTACAGGCCTGAGTCACCGCACCTGGCCTACACTGTTTTTTCTCCTTAATCAAGTGCATGAGGAAGTTACCTAAAATAACTTACTGTTCTTTTAAGAAAACTAGCCTTTGTAGTTATCTATTTTTTCTAATTATGTTTTTCGTTTATTAATTTCAGCCTCTGTTTTTATTACTTACATGTTTCTACTTTAGGTTGATTACATTGGATTTTTGCTGATTAATTAGAAAACTACCTTTATTGTTTTTATTTTTATTTTTAAAAACAGACTTTATTCTTTAAAACACTTTTGGATTCACAGTAAAATTAAGCATAAGGTACATTAATTTTCTATATACTCCTCTGCCTCCACATACAGTCTTCCCTTAGCCCCATCAACATCCTACACTAGAATGTAGTACATTTGTTATATTCTATGAAACTATATTGACACATCATTATCACTCAAAGTCTGTAATTTACATTAGAGTTCACTCTTGGGGTGGTACATGCTGTGGATTTTGACAAATGCATAATGACTTATATCTACCATATAACATCATAAAGACAGTTTGCACTGCCCTGAAAATCCCCTGTGCTCTTACTCTTTTATCATTTTCTCCCACTAACTCTGGCAATCACTGATATTTTTATTGTTTCCATAGTTTCGCCTTTTCCAGAGTGTCATAAAGTCAGAATCCTGAGTATATAGCACTTTCAGATTGGCTTCTTTTACTTAGTAATAGGAATTCAGGTTTCCTCCATGTCTTTTATTTTGTGTGTGTCTGTGTGTGTGTGTGTCTGTGTGTGTGTGTGTGTGTGTGTGTGTGTGTGTGTGTGTGTGTGTGTGTATGGTTTGATAGCTCATCTCTTTTTTAGCACTGAATAATATCCATTGCCTGGAGGTACCACAGTTTATTTATCCATCCATATACTGAAGGATATCTTGGTTGCTTCCCAGTTTTAGCAATTATAAATAAAGTTACCATAAACATCCATGTGCAGGCTTTTGTGTGAACATTAGTTTTCAGTTCATTTGGGTAAATACTAGGGAATGCTATTGCTGGATCATACGGTACCAGTATGTTTAGTTTTATAGGAAACTACTAAATTGTCTTCCAAAGTGGTGGTATCATTTGCATTTACTCCAATAATGAATAAAAGTTCCTGTTGCCCCACATACTTACCAGCATTTGGTGTTGTCAGTGTTTTGAATTTTTGCAATTCTAATATGTGTGTAGTGGTATCTCATTGTTGTTTTAATCTGCAATTTCCTAATGACATATGATATTAAGCATCTTTTCATATACTTACTTTGTTATATTTTTAAGTTTCACAAGAGACTGCTTCTTTGACCCATGGATTATTTAGTAGTATGTTGTCTAATTTCCAAGTGCATAAAAAACACTCCTGGCATTTTCTGTTTTTCATATCCAGTTTGACTTCATTATGGCCAGAGAATATATTTTATAGAATTTCAATTTTGTAAAGTTTGTTAATGTTTGTTATAATGATGTCATCTGCCTTGATGATGTCATCTACCTTGGTGAATGTTTCAAGTTTGCTTCAAAAGAACATGCATTTTGCTCTTGTAGGTTAATATGTTCTATAAATATTTATTGGGTCCCAATAGTTTTTGGTGTTGTTCAGTCCTTCTACATACTTGCTGATTTTATGTCTGGTGATTTTTTTGGTTTTTTTTGAGACAGAGTTTTGCTCTTATTGCCCAAGCTGGAGTGCAATAGTGCAACCTCGGCTCACTGCAACCTCCACTTCCCGAATGATTCTCCTGCCTCAGCCTCCTGAGTAGCTAGGATTATAAGTGCCTGCCACCACCCCCAGCTAATTTTTGTATTTTTAGTAGAGATGAGGTTTCACCATGTTGGCCAGGCTGGTATTGAACTCCTGACCTCAGTGATCCACCTGCCTCAGCCTCCAAAAGTGCTGGGATTACAGGTGTAGCCACCGCGCCCAACTATATGACTAGTGATTTTATCTGTTACTGAGAAAGGGGTATTCACCTCCCCAACTGTAGTAATTAGTTTTCCTTTCAATGCTGTCAGTTTCACTTCATATATTTTAAAACTCTATTGCTGGTGCATACATATAGAGGATTATTATATCTTCTTGGTGAATTGACCATTTTATAATCATGTAATGATCTTTGTGCCTGCTAATTTCCTTTGCTCTGAAGTCTACTTTGTCTAATATTTATATAGCCATGCAAGCTTCCTTTTGATTAGTGTTGGCAAGCATATATTTTTATCTTTTTCCATTCTTTTACTTATTTTTTTTTTCTTTTTTTGAGACAGGGTCTCACTCTGTTGACCAGGCTGGAGTGAAGTGGTACAATCATAGCTAGCTCACTGCAGCTTTGAATTCCTAGTCTTATGTAATCCTTCCACCTGCATTCTTACTTTTACTTTTTTATTTTTTTTTGAGGCAGAGTCTTGCTCTGTCATCCAGGCTGCAGTGCAGTGGCATGATCTTGGCTCACTGCCACCTCCACCTCGTGAGTTCAAGTGATTCTCCTGCCTCAGCCTCATGAGTAGCTGGGACTATAGGTACATGTTACCGCACTATCTAATTTTTGTATTTTTAGTAGAAATGGGGTTTTGCCATGTTGGCCAAGCTGGTCTCAAACTTCTGGCATCAGGTGATCTGCCTGCCTTAGCCTCCCAAAGTCCTGGGATTACAGGAATGAGCCACCATGCCCGGCCCATTCTTTTACTTTTAATTTACCTGTAATTGCATATGAAATGAATTTTTTGTAAGCAATATATAGTGGAGATATGTTTTTATACCCATTCTGCCAATCTCTGTCTTATTTATATGATTAGACCACTTATATTTAATTTAATTTTAAATAATCAATCAATAGGGCATCATCCCATACTCTCTATGACCATAGAACCCAAGAACAAAGAACAGGAATACTGCCCTATTAGTGCAAAGTGGGAATTATCAATAGGCTTCGCCCAGCAGTCTCTGTGACTGCAATGTCTGATGAGTAGGGTAAATGGCACAGGTAAACCTTTAATGGTGTTCACCTGGAGTATGGCAGGTTCAGTCAAAATAATTCTGTTCTACAGGACTGCCCTTTTCCTGGTCCTTTGGCTAGAGAGAGCATGCTTTTCTTGGAAACTTTTTTGCCTTTGACCTTTGGCCTCTTCTGATTTGGCGCTTCTCTAGAACTAAGGTCAGACTATATAAGGAGTATTATCATCTGAGTATTTGTGTTCTCTTCCACCCTCCCATTCCCTCCACAAATTCATGTGTTGAAATCCTAACCTCCAAGATGATGACAATAGGAGATGAGGTGTTTTATGAGGTTATTAGATCATGATCACAAAACCCTCATAAATGGGCTTAATGCCATATAAAATAGATACAAGGGAGCTCATTTCCTGCTTCTACCAAGTGAGGACACAGGGAGAAGGTGCGTCTATGAGGAAATGGTCTCTTGCCAGACACTGAACCTGCCAGCACCTTGCTCTTTGATTTTCCAGCCTCTAGAACTGTGAGAAATAGACTTCTGTACTTTATAAGCCATCCATTTTACAGTATTTTGTTATAGCAGCCTGAGTGGAGTAAGCAAAGGCCAAACAAAACAAAACAAGCCGGAGAACTCACCACCAATCCCTACCCAACTCGCCTTCTTCTCCTCACTTTTCAGTCTTCTGATAGTTGCCATTTGGATTTTGTGTAGAATTTTAGTTTTAATTAGCAGAAGAAATTGAGTAGGGTTTACTTATTTCATCTTTTCTGGAACCAGAAATCTTCCTAGATTCTTTTTAAAAAGCATCAATATGTTCAGTAGAATTGCTTATTACTGTAATTTATACCTTAAATATTCCTTATAGTAATAAATTGTTGAACACACTGAGCTTTACCACTTTAAAAAATACTTCACTTGAATGATACTCAAGTACAGTTTAAATAACATGAATCTTTTTTAAAGAAATGTAAAATCATTATTTCATTTGTCAGAATATGAAATGAAGGGGAGATCTGTCAAATGAAGTAAGCATTAATATCAAGAAAATTAGGTTCTGGGAAAAGTTTTGGTTATCTTTTTATTGAAATGAATAATCCTTTATTTTCAAGAAGCAAATTTTAAATACAAAACTCACTAGAACATCTTTTCTATGTATTTATGTATTTTATTTTTGACGTTGTCCCTAAAATTGTCTGGGTAGTTATTCTGGTTGCATAGATGCAATGAATCATTCCCCAGCCTAGCTCCTATGTACAGTATTCATGGGCACATATCGAGTGTTCAACAAACATTAGCAAATAGACTGAGTGCTTAATTGATTATTAATTATACTTTTGTAACTTATTCCAAATTCTACTTTTCAATCTTCAATAAAATCATTGTTTTTCACATTCACTTAATTAACAAGTATTAAATATCTTGTGTTTTGTGGTAGGCATAGAGAAAAAAATAAAATGTGACCTTTTTACTCAAAGATTATAATCCCAACAAGAGAAACAAATATGTAAACAAAATCCACAGAGATAGGGGTTTGTAAATTGTTTAGGGAAACACAAAGCAGAAAGCAGCAAATTCTACCACAGGAATTGCAGGGAGTTGATAATCAGAAAAGATTTCACAATGGAGGGAAGAAGGTAGCAGGGTGCTGGGGATCGTGGGGGAAGAAAAGGCTTGCTACTGCTTGACTTTATGTTCTCATTATTTTTCACCTCCTGGTCATGTCAGAGTAGACAGACAAGAGGATTTTGGTATGGGAGATATGTCAAGGACACAAAGGCAACACAAGTTTAGATTAATTATGAACAAGAGGGTATCAAAGAGGTTTCTTAGGGGGACATAATCTATCCTTCACTGAATTTACGCTGCTTGGCGATTAGTAATACTGCTTCCTGAGGAATAAAGATTATTTATGGCAAAGCAGCGTGTAAAGCGAAAGAAGACAGAGTCCAATTTTGTTCTGAGATGCCCATTGCACATCCAGGTGAACATATCTAGTGTCCACTCTACAAATGTGTATGGAGTTCAAGGAAGAAATTGAATGTTCAGATATAGATTTGGAAGCCACTAGGACAAAGTAACATAGGGGAGTGTATAGCAAAAAGAGAAAAAGTAAAGGACATCATCTTGGGGAATAGCGTGGCTTAGTGGGAATTGGAGTAAAAGGAGCAAGAAGGAAACAGAGAAGAGAGGTCAAACAGGTGGGAGGAGAAACAGGTGTAACCGGTGTCACTGAAACTAAGGGAGATGAAATGTCCGAAGGGTCAAATGCAAGAGAGCAGTCAAGTAGAATAAGGATTGCAAAGTCCATTGACTTTGTCAATAGACAGTGTAAATAAACTGAGACTGGCTGCTTGCAGTGTGAAAGGAGGCAAGAACATGGATACAATGACTATAGACCCTTTCATCGAGGATCTTGGCTAAGATGGGAAAAAGGCAGATAAAGAGGGAGTCTGTAGCCAAGTAGTCAGAAAGAAGGAACAGCTTCGGGAGGAAGAATTGCTGATGGAGCAGGATTCTAGCAGAGATAAAAGCATATAAAGAATTATTATCCTTGAATGGGATCACATGAGTCCCCGAAACCCAAAGAAATAAAGAATCAAAACTTGTACTTAAAATGAATATTGTCTTTTTAAAAAAATCATCTCTTTGAAATGTTATAAAATTAAAATTTTGACTGAGTTGCTTAAAAGGTTTTAGGAATACTCATCTCTTAACTTTACACTTAGAGATGGATGGATTTTACACCCCCCCACCACACACACAAGTTTTCTTGTTTAAATGTAGGAATAACTTTTGGAAATTGCCCAAAGTTATTTTAAATCATGTGTGATGAACCAGGCAAGCTGGTGGATAATCCTTTGGTGTAAAATGTTTTCTGGAATGGAGTTATTAACTGGCACAAAAACAAACTTTAAAAAGAGGGTCCCCAAATGTTTGTTGTTAACAAAATATTCAATAAGTTCATGCCCTTTTTAGTTCAATACTTTTATGCATTCGTTCAACAAAAATGTATAGAAATTCCACTGTGTGTCAGACTTTAAGTGAGAAAGTACTTTTGCAAACAGGACTCAATTGCACATGTTCTAATAAATTTGTTATTACCTAGATTTGTGTAACAATATATGCTAACTTGATATGACCACACATACTTCTCCCATGAAAACCAGTAAAAAGTAAAATTTGGCTTATGTTTTTAACTCTTCCAATGATTGTATTTCTATAGGTTCTAAAGCATTTGAGTATAATTCTCCCTGACTTAATTTACAATTATGTATACTAACAAAATAATTCAGCTGAATAGAGGAAGTTCTAAAATGGCATAATGTACTGCTGCATAAAGAATCCTGGGTTCACTGAACTTAACATTGCTTATATATCTCATTAGAAGTTTGGAAATATTAGCTGCATATAGAAAATGGGCTGGCATTAAGAAGCATGGTAAATTTTCCCATAGTTGAATTATGTCTATGATGATGCTTCACTCTATTATAATAGTGCCTCAACTTTTATATCACAGTTTCTTAAGTGTGATCAGGTGGTGAATCTGCATTTTTCACAGGCTTTCTAGGTGATATTTATGCAGCATAAGATTTGAGAATCACTGCTAAAATAGTTTGAAATTGCTGGGCAAATGTAATGGGAAAAAAAAAAAAACCACTTTGTATCCACCAGAGACAGTGCGCTTTGATATTGAAGAACTATTCCCGGGTGGTCAGGTATGGCAGTGGCGCAGGCAGGCAGCACAGTGTATTGCCCAGAATATTGATTTTGGATCAAGCAGATTTGAGGTGGACCCATGTTCACTTATTTCTAGCCTGTGTGCTTAAGAACAATGATGTAACTTTTTTGGTCCTTAGTGTCCTCCTCTTCAGAATGGTGGGAATCATTTCCTCACAAATTTACTGAGGGGATTAAATGGAAATAGAAGTACAGTGTACATCTTTTTTTTCTCTTTGTTGAACCTATATTCATTTCCCCACCTAGTCTCCATTTTAGAGGTACAATCTCAAACACCTTTAAGATTAGGCCCATGGGGAATACAAATGACCTAAGTAGTCAGGAAAAGGCCATAAAAAATTATGGAAACTGTGGTGAACTGGATAATGTATACTCCACCTAAGGGCATTCTAATAAAAAATAAAATCAAATAAATCACTGCAGGCCAAACAAAACCCATCTGCTAATCAAAACAGACACATGACAGTCTCCATTCTCTGCCTTAAACTGGCAAACTCAGGTCACTTTTTATAAACCATATGCCTCTTCTTAATCATCATGTTACACATTCTCGACTTCCTGAACTAAGTATGTGAACTTTAGCTCAGAAACCATGGATTTACTCCCATTTTCCTGGCTTTCTCTTCAGGTATACTGGAGAACCAGGCTTAGTTAGCTCAAGAACACTTTTTTCCTTTATATAGAGTTTCATTAAGTGTTGAGACCTCTCAGTTCTTCAGTCTGCTCAACTTCCCATCTGCTTGAGGATGGAGAATAGCACAATCACTTTAAAGATCGAGAGCATATCAGATCATCCCTCTATTCTAGTTAGGGTAACTTATTTCATTGTTTTCCAGATTCTAAAACAAAGGGACTATTGGAGGAAACCTGATATCCACCGGGAAGTAGAAAAAGATGGTTATTTAATTACATCAAATAAACCTTAGTTTTATACCCAGCTTCATAACATAGCTTCACCAACTTCTGTCAACTATCTCTCTTTTAGTTTCAATTCCCATGCTGCAAAATCAACACAATAATTCTTTGTGGTATTGTTTTGATGATAAAATGAGACAACGTTTGTAAAGCTTTTTGTACTACAAGGGTGTTCATCCCTGCTCTTTGAAGTCTTGCTAGGTATTTAGCTAATGTATTTATACATTAGGATCAATCTTAACTGAGCCAATTCTAATCACTTAGCGAGTCCATCACCATTTTTTTTTTTTCTTAAATAAGCAACTGGGTGGGCTGGTGGTATCTAGTGCTGGGTTTGAGCACTGATGTGTGATACTTCAGGGTTGAAGTTTATTGGCTTGCGGTCTTGGGAAGAGAGAAAGCACCGTCTAGGAATTCTGAGTCAGTCATGGAATAGGCTGTAGTTGACTAACCAAATCTAGATTAAGGCAAGGTAAAGGAGTAAATCAAGAACAAAGTTAAGTTTTCATAGCTTAAAGGGGAGCTGTGTCTAAAGTTAGGGTAGAGATAAAATGGCAAAGCTAGAGAAATATTCTTGGCCAAAGAAGAGCAGCTTTTTATAGGAATTTTGGAATGAGGTAGAGTTTACATGTTTAGGAAAACACCCTATGGATATGTTCAAATACAGCTGAGTTGTATCCTAATTGGTATAGAATTGAGACCCAAATTCTTATTCATCATGGTGTTGGCTCAGAGGACAGCCCAGCCAGCCTTGCTGTCCAGTCTGCCTTCAGTCACAGGCTCTACTCTTGTGTCAATGTAGCTGTCTAACTGAAGCAACTCAAGCAATATCCGTTGTTTTTTATGTGTATTTGCTTCTACAGTTTCCTCCTGATGGTGAGCAGCTACCTCACCCTAGTGTATTTTCTTTTAAAAAAACCCTAGATTCTCTGGATTGTCTTTCTCCTGACTGCAGGCTATTGTCCCAGACCTTTTGCATTGCTTCTAACCCTGTCGTGTTCAGTCTACATGCATGCCTGGCTAAGATGCAAGTGTTATTACTCCTTTTATACACTTCTGCTTCTTACTTGGGTCAGAAAATGCCTTCGAGTGAATAGATCAACCCAGCCTAAGCCATCTCCTGATATTTGGACTTCTTCATCCTAATGCTATTCACATCTCCCTAGTGTATCCCATAAATTACCTCCTTTATATCCTTCTCCTGGAGTAGCTGTGAATACTCCTATTAAAAGGCATTCAGTGAAATTTATGGAGGCTTCCTTCTATCTTCTAATTCTCATTCTCTAATTCTAGCTTACATCTGGAAGTTGAGGGTTCGATGTGACTAAGTTTTCAAATTATCTTTCCTACAGATTTTGAAATATGTCAACAAGATAAAAAAGACTTAAATAAATGTAATTTTCCCCAAACCTATGCTAATAATGTTTCTTTGGCCCTTCCTCCCAGAAATACAAGAAGCAAATTCAATTTTTAAGGAATAGAAATAAGTATGTATAGTAGGTAATGAATACTATGTATTACCTGGGTGATACAGAAAACCACAGTGCCGCGTAATACACTAACATAAATAACAGCTTACTGGGCAACATGGAGGAGGGAAAAAAAGTTAGCACCTGGTTTATAAGAACTCAAGTTTCTAAATCCCCAAATAAATCAGGAAGAAATCATTTGAATTACAAAAGATTAACTTGATTTAGGACAGCTTTCATCATAGTTCTTTAAAACAGTAAACCACTGAAATTAACATAAAATACAGTTTTGGTTTCCAAATGTCAATATTATATCTTTTTAAAAATACAACACTTGTATAAATAACATAATTCACCTAAAACATTAAATAAACCACAAATAGAACTCCTTGAATATCAGATACACAACTAAACTTCAAACCTACCAGTAAATTATACTAACTTCCTAGTCATACTGCATTATCTACTTTCAGAACAGAGATGATTACTTGATTTTGTTTTTCCTTTCTAGATTGTCTCTTTCTTCTTCCTAGGTGAGAAAAATGCACAAACACAATTTTGTTTTGTTTTGTTTGTGTTCAGGCTTATGGCTAAGGTTTTGCTAGAAGGTATATTTGGAGTAGAAAAAACATGAAAATAAGGAGGAACTGCTGGAGACATGCATTTACAGAAACAAAATTTATCATAGAATAAAATTTCACTTTATTGATAATGTGAATATATATGCATTTAAATTTTGATGTGACTAGAATATAATTAAATTGCTTTTGCTATAATTTTTCTTATTGTATATTATAAATGAAAAAATCTGACAAACAAATCTCACCCATCTACACACACCAAAAATCAGTATATGTTTCAGAGTTGCATTCTAATGCACTTATTGCAAGAAACATGTTCATAATCTGATGCAGAACATTTGTGATAATATTAAACTGGTTAATATGTTAAATCAAGGTTATGCTTAATGTAGATTTGTCTTGAATAAATGAACCATAAAAATATTTAATACTCTCATTGTATTCTTATTTTGTAACATAATTATAGGAGAAATCTTTGAACAAGGATTATCAGAAGGAGATTTATTTTAACATGGACACTGAAATGCAGATTTATACTTTGCAACAATAACATGGTGGAAATTAATTAGAATCAACATCTTTTTTTTTTTAGCCTGTTAAGCAAGTTTGTGTTTTTTTAATGAAAATATTACTTTTTGGCATTTAAATGTTGATTCAAGAGGGTGTAACAATGCATGCAAAAACAAGGTCTGAATCAGTGACTATAATTATACTAGGTGTATTTACATTATTTATGTCTGTTTGAATGTAGCTTATCATATGTAGGTTTTGTGCACTAATTACTTCATGTTTTCTATAGATTTTGTTAGTTTTAGAAATATTTGTTTTTAATTAAATAGCCTGGTCCATTCATCCAAGGAAGCCTATATCTGAAGACTTTATATAATCTTATCGTTGATAGCAAATGAGCTTCACTATTTGTTATAAAAAGTATGACACGGTATCAATAACTCTTGGTAATTTAGGAGTCTTTTTGCTTTCCAAAAACATGTACTCCGATGGGCCATGAGTAGTAGTTTTTTTTTTTTTTTTTTCGTCAGTACTTAAAGGTATCTGAAGAGCATTCGTTACCTACTTTGTGTCTCAGGACAAGCTTTCTCCTAAGCAAGCTCAAGATTATGTCCTTTTATACTTCTGCAATCAATTTATCATCAGTAAATTTCTGAGATAGGTGGTGTTTAATGACCATTATATAAATGATTAGCTGGGACCCAGAATCTTTTTTTTTTTTTTTTTTTTTTGAGACGGAGTCTTGCTCTGTCGCCCGGGCTGGAGTGCGGTGGTGCGATCTCGGCTCACTGCAAGCTCCGCCTCCCGGGTTCACGCCATTCTCCTGCCTCAGCCTCCCGAGTAGCTGGGACTACAGGCGCCGCCACCACGCCCGGCTAGTTTTTTGTATTTTTTAGTAGAGACGGGGTTTCACCGTGTTAGCCAGGATGGTCTTGATCTCCTGACCTTGTGATCCGCCCCTCTCGGCCTCCCAAAGTGCTGGGATTACAGGCTTGAGCCACCGCGCCCGGCCGGGACCCAGAATCTTTAAGTGAGTCATAGAGCTAGAAAATTACAGAGATTGGTCCTGAATTCAGATCTTTCGCAGCGAAGTTCATAGTTTTTCTCCTCTACTCTATGTTTAATATCTATAGTTGACTCCTCCATTGCCCCACTCGGAGGGTCTGCTATGAGTCATACATGTAGATTAATTTTTCCATGTATTACTTGGACCAATCAAGATACTGAGTGAATCCATTTTGAAGGGGCGTGAACATGCCTACTGCCAAACTCATGCATAAATGTGTCTCTGATTATATATTAATATTTATATGAAGAAATTTTGAAAATAACATCACATTTTGAAAATATTATAAGAACTTTCTATTTAATTCAATGAACATTTATTGAGCACCTACTGTGGGCTATATATATATATATGTATGTATGTATATGTATAATATTGGTATTTCCTATAGAAATGTATTATTTTTATTTGCAATAAAGATATATCAACCACCAACCTGCACATAAAATGGTATTTGGCAATTTTAATGGTCTGGAAAATGCAAATTAAAACCAAATAATGAAATATTTTTAATACTGCTAGAATTGCCTAACCACTGGAAATATTGGTGCAATTATGGATCAAGACAAACTCTCATATATCCAACCACTTTGAAAAAACAGTAAGTTTCAAAAAGTTGATCTTCCCTCTGATGCAAGAATTCTTCTCCTAGGTTTTTGTCAAAGAGAAATAAAAACATATATTTACAAAAAGATTGGTACAAAATAGCTTAACAATTTTATTTATAATAAGCCAAACTAGGAAATAACTCAGATGTCCATAAATAGAAGAATATTAGTGAAATACTGATAAAACTCAGTAACATTAACAAATCTCACAGGCATTGTGTTGAACTAAAGCGAGATATGAAAGACTACATACTGTATTACTCCAATATATGAAGGCTAGAACAGACAAAACTAATATACAGGGATAGAAAACTGACAGTGGTTGACTGTGCTAGGGAAAGGGTTAAGTGGCAGGTAAGGGGCATGAAGAAACTTTCTGGATGATGAAATGACCTATATCTTGATCTGCATGTTGGTTACTTGGGTATATCCATTTGCTAAAGTTCATCAAATTGGTCACATAAGATCTGTGCATTTCACTCTATATAAGTTGTACTTCAATTTTTTCAAAGTAGTTTTGTGATAAATCTCTTTGCAAAGAAAACAACCTGCTTGTAAGAAATTTCCACCTTTATTTAATGTCAATAATTCATTTTAAAATTTAATATTCGCTTATAGTCAGAGGTACCAATCAGACAAAACTAGCTGAGCCATAAAAGCATGGATTTTCAAACTATTTCTTAATACTTTTGAGCTTGGCTTCAGAATAGTTTATTCATTCATTTATATACTCATTCTCATATTTATGTTTACAAATGAGAAATAACATGTCTCCACCTGGAAACTGCCATTTTTCCAGTAAATTGATAATAGCATGTATTAAAAACTCATATAGGTTCCAAGCTATGATTTGTAGCAACTGTTTCAAAATATTAAATTGTTATTTGTTAATTATTTCTAGGTGTGATGAATTTGAAAAGGACTCTAGACCTTTGTGTTTAACTGCTGCTACGTAAATGAATTGTTTTGGACAAGCACACAGCTCTCAAGCACTATATGCAACACACAGGCTCAATCATCCAGAGAGGCAAAGCAAGTTTCCCTGCCTGAGCCCACAGTGCACCTTGCAGGTGACTTGAGAGGGTTCCACCCACTCTCTTTGTGAAGAGGGTTGTCCTAGTTTCCTGGAATGTTCAATCTATGGGCTCTGTGCAGAGCCTGCCAAAAGCACTGCAATTGGTTGTGCCAGTTGTGTTGGTGTTTTATGGCTCTGTTCATCTTTAATGATCTGTAGCCTCTCTCACCATGCAAGCTTCTGAATCTTGGATCCCGCCCAGCTGCTCTATTGATCTGAAATTTGGCCAGCAAGCAAAATCTTTTGTTTGTTTTTGGGATTATTTTTATTATCTGGCTCCAGACAGGGAGCACAGAATGGGGTGGAGACTTCACAGAAATGAGGACATCCACTCCTCTGGTAGGACTCCTGAGGGCCTAAGACCAGTCATCTGGTGCTATAAAAGAACACTGTTCAAAGTTGTAAAGAGAATTCACATTTGCATTGTATTGATGGTAACAACAGCCCCCAGAGCAGAAGGTATTATGCAGTTCAGAGAGTCAGGGCTCTGGGGTGCCCCTTTCCAAAGCAATCTACTGCAAAACAGCAGACACAAGTTTATAAAGGCCTGGCTTTATGTGTAAGGGGAGAAGACTCTCCCTATCATGTTAGGGCTGGGAATCCAAACTCAAGCCTTAGTTTACTCAAGCTCAACAGAGTTTTTAATTTCTCTAAACCAAAAACTGAGTTTTCAAATCTGGTTGTCCTAGTCACCCTAGTAATTTGAAATGAAAAAAAAAAAAAGTGATTTCTCAAAAAAAAAAAAAAAACAACAAAAAAAAAACAGTTCTGTGGTCAAATATTTTGGGGAAAATCTACACACAATATTTATTTTTTAAAGATTTATAATTCATATTAACCCATTTAGAAGCTGTGAAAAATCCTCTGGGGGAAAAATCTATTTTCCTTTCTTTAAACTAACATTTTCCAAATTTCTTGACTGTGGGATGCCATTGAACGGTGGTTTTGTGAAATATGTTCAGGATTGGAATATAAGATTTTTTCATGCAAAATTTTTCAGAAAAGGTATTTAATGAACATACATTAAGGTATAAATGATTACTATAATGCCTTTACTGGGAGCAAGTTTTGATGGGGCAGAGTGTGTGTGTGTGTGTGAAAGAGTGTGTGTGTGTGTGTGTGTGTGTGTGTGTTTGTGTGTGTGTTTTCATGTGTATGTGTAGGTATTGCGGGGGTTAGCTATTCAAAAAGTCCATTATTCTCTTCCATAATTATAAAGTTGTATCTAGGATGCAGCTGCCCAACCAAAGACTACACTTTCCAGCTCCTCTTATAGCTGGGTATGGTCATGTGATTCCTATTTGCCAATCAAATCTGAGAAGAATTGATGTATATAACTTCTGTCTGAGGCTTCTTCCACAGAACACAGACACAAGTCCCTAGAGTATAGCATAGCCAAAATACAGAAGAAGTCTGTCCCTAAATTAACAACTAAAGGACAGCCATTTGACAAACAGGAACAAAAACCTGTACTCTTACATGAATGACAAATAAACATCTGTTGTATTGAGACATATTTTAAGATGTCACAGCACTTTAGCCTGATCTTCTTAATAATATATTGAGAGGAATGATAATCAATAATTTTTTGGAAGACATGTGAAAAATAATTAGGAAAATTACTTAAGAGTATCAAATGCCTGAAGGAGTTAAGCATTAATCATCTCCGGAGAGAATAGCCAGGACTGATGGTCCTGCATTTAATTTTGCTTTTCTCATTATATTTAAGACCCTAAGAGCACCAGCATCAGACACACCCAGTTTCAATGTTTGGCCTTGCCATTTACTAGTTTTATGTCTTTGCCAACTTTGCCAAATCTTACTTTTCACATAATAAAAATGGATAATGATTTTCAATGTGTACAGTTATTCTGAGAATTAAACAAGAAGATATATACAGTTTTTATCACAGTATCTATCAAGAAACATACATAAAAAGTGATACTCATTAGGGCTAGTCACAAATATTTTATCTGTACTCCTGGGCGCATAGTATGATTTCATTTCTTTATCTTCTTTAAAAGTAGTCACTGTCATGTGACCTTCTGGGCAAAAGTTTTAAAAGCCACTACGCAATTTTCATGCATCCCCTTTCCTACCTCAATAACTCTGAAAGCATGGAGATGGATTTCCCTTTGGCCTGGGCCTTGAGAGAAAAAAGTTTCCAACTGGCCTGCGTTGGACACGTAGCAGGAATGAAAAATAAATCATTGTGGTTTTAAGCCACTGTAGCCTAATGTAGCTTTACTGAATGACTCGGGAATTTGATACCATAATAACTGGAGTTCTCCCACAACATGAGTTTAAAATGCACTAAAATATATAGCATGCAATTACAGTACAATTGACAGTCAAAAAAATCTGTTATTGCAGGCTGGAAAGATGGTGAACTACATTATGAAGTCACAAACTGTTTGGTAAACTTGTTGTCTGCAAAAATCTGGAAGGCAAACAAGTCAGTACCCAATGAATTTGGAGTTCTGTAAGAAGAGATTGGGAAACAGAATGTCAGCCTGTGTTAGAGTTAGTCTCGGTTGCATTTGACAGGGCATTTCAAAAATGAGATAAGCACTACAAAGCATTGGCTTGTTTGCAAGTAGAAATGAAAGGGGTTAGAGAGAGTTCAGACTTCAGCCTTTTTATAGGGTTAGAGAAGGCAACTGCTTCTCAACCCCAAGGGTAAAAGAAAAGAACTGAAAAGGCTTTTGAGCAACAAAGGACTATTAAAACTAAGCCACAAACAAACAAACAAACAAACAAAAAACTAAGCCTCATGAGAAGGATCAATTCAAGGATATGGTTCTTTTATCCATTGTTAAGATCCATGAATTAAATTCATCTCAGAGCAAAAAAACCTAATTACAACAGTGGCAACCAGTAAATCCTTTTAATTGAACATTGATTAGAGAAAAGAGATTAAAAATCACTATGTGTTTCTAAAAGAGTGAGACATATGGTAAGGTGATATTAAAAAATCCAAAAAAGAGAAATAATTTAAATTACTTGAAAGACAAAAAAGGATGTGACTGAATATATGTGAGTATGTGTGTGTGTGTGTATATATATGACTATAATATATGGATAAGGAACCAATTTCCTTTGAGAAATTTATACTGTCATAAAGACTATCAGCCTACATTAAAGAATTTGTTTCATATATGATGACCATCAATTTCCCAACTTCCAGGCATAATCTTCAACACCTACTTCAAATATAAGCAAGAAGGGTAATGAAGAATGCAGAACATCCCAGAAGGAAGCAGTAGAGGCCACAGAGAACACGGAGCATCACCTAAGCATCCTGGCCATTAATCTTGATGAGATATTTATGCTGAATCTGATATTTTGTGATCATGAGGTTATATTATAGTGATCATCAAAATTGTTCCTAAATATCATATTTTTCTTCCATTTGGATATGTAGTAGGATGAAATATCTCTGATCTCTTTGATCTGAGAGTGTCCAAGTTACTTGCTTTGACAAATAAGATGTGAGTGGACATGATTCACAGGGTCAATTCCAAGTGGAAATTTAGAGACTTGGCTCATATTTTGCCACATTTCATTTTCCTAATTGGCAACAATGGTAACACAGAGAGGGGACCTTTCTCAGCTTCGGGGCTAATATGAGGATGAGCTTGCCATGCACATGAAGACTGCCAGGCACGTGAAGACTGAAAAATCAGCCACTGGAGTTTTAAGCCAGTGGGATTTTGGAGTTTATTACTGTATCACAGTCTAGCCAATTGACTAATAGAGAAATTCAAGCTGATACAGAATTGTATTAGGTTCAGTTAGAAGAAAGACACAAAAACAGATGTGTTGGAGCAGTGTTTTTCTAATCATGGACTGTGGCTTGCTTATTATTAGGTCATAAAATCAGTTTGGTGGGTTTGGGCCCAGCTTCTTTTTCTAGAACAGGTTAGAAAATATCACATAGTAATATTAAGCATGGTTTCTCTCTCTCTCTCTCTTTCTCTCTCATTTTGTGTGTATGTGTATGAAAAATAGGAGAAAGATCAATAGAAAGTGTGTGTATTTCTTAGTATGACTCACTGTGAAAAACTTTGAAAGTTACTGGCCTGAAACCTAGTTAATTGAAACGCTTGATTGATTGAATTTTGATATGAATGGCCATCCCCAAAGGATTTTGTGGTCTGGTGATGTCAAAGAGCACCGTTCTCAAACTTTTTCTATTCAAATATTTGTTCATAGAGCTTAGTGAATAGCTTATCAATATTTTATTGAGTTCAGATTAAACTGATAAACCAACGTTGGTGATGTATGAAATGCTATGTCAGATAGAAGCTATGGAGAATGAAGAAATTAGTATATATTGTCCCAATTTTCAGAAATTGGATACAGTTAGTGACACCTATGAGCCAGTGAGCTTGATGTTGTGACAGAAAATATTATAAAATGATAAAATGTTGTATCTATGAGGACTTAAAGAAGTGACAGCATGAGACTTTGTGATTAAGCTATGCCAGAAGAATACATTATTTTTAATAGAATTCCTCGATATTGGTTTAGAGCTACGTTAAAGACTATGTCAAGATTTCAGGAAATCATTTGACAGAATTTCTTATAATATACTTTTAAAACATGAAGAAATTTGATCTGGGTGATTTACTACTGGGTAGACTCAGGATTTCTATAATGAGCATCTCCAAATGGGTATTGTTAATGAATCCATTTATTGGAAGGGAGATAGCTAAGGGTGTGTTAAAGGGCTCTGCCTTCATATCTTTCCTATTCAAATATATGTATTTAGTGTCGTCAGCAAAGAGCTTATTTTGGGGTGACATAAAACTGAGATGGGTATTGAATAAAGTATTTAGAGGCTAAAAGTTTAAGAATACCTTCCAAAGGGTGGAATTCTGAGCCAAACTTAAACTCTACCATTAATAAAAGTAAATGTAAATGTAAACAATGTTTAAAGACATGAACAAACCCAGAACAAGCAAAATTATAGATATACAGATATGCCTGTGTTTCAAAGACAGTAGCCAATAGTAAGAGAAAACCCTTATATAGCATTTACTTTGTGAAAAATACTTTTGTGACTATTTATATTTCCTTACCTAATCACAACAACTCTGTGATGTAGGTATGACATTTCTCACTGATCACTGATGAAAAAACCAAGACGTGGAAAGTTAAAATGACTGCCCAAGGTCACAGATCTGTTAAACCATAGAGCATGGATGAGAAGATAAGCAGTCTGACTCCAGAATCTATTCTATCCACTTATTGTATCCAACAATGTGGTTAAATGGCTATACCATTCAATGTGCTTTTGGGTTGAGGCAATAAATGAACAGGACAGATCCAAACCAAGATAGAAGCCATTCAGTGATAAGCCCTTGTCTGAAATACCATTCTCAAATACAGGCTAACTCTGTAAGAGACATTGTAACAAACAAGAATATGTTTAGAGAGGGATTGAGACTGTATAGAGTGTAAATTGTGGAAAGGATCAATAATCAAAAGAACTGATAATATACTGATAATATTGAACCTGAAATGAGAAAATGTTGAGGACTACAGTAGGCGTCTTTAGAGATTTGAATCCATGTCACATAGAAAAGAGGTTCGTGTCATTGTGTGCAAATCAAGAGAGAAGGGCCTTGGTAGAGTTAATGAATGGTAGATTTGGAGTTTGATATAAGAAATAATTTCCTAATAATTAGAGATACTTATATAATAATTAATGGGATTCCTTATTGGGTAAGTATGTTTTAATACTACAGGTATTTATTAAAGGACACTTAATAATATGCCAAAAACATTGTAGAGTTTTTACACACATAGCTGAATTCAGACTACATGATCTTAAGCATTCGCAGGTCTAAGAGTCTATGATTCCATGAATCTCAAAAGAAGTGGCAAAGTGATGTCATTTTCCTTTGTCAGATACCACCAGAAACATAACTATATTTGACCCAATTTGGGTTTATTGACTTGTTTCATTATTAACTTGTGGGGCATCTCAATAAAAGGGTATTAGAAATCACTTATTTTAGGATTTGTCTAGGGTTAGGTGATTTGGAGGAGACTTTAAGGAAGTGAGGATTTATTCTGGATTTGATGCTGGGAGGAAACAGGTAATTCTATGATTAGGCATCTCAATAATTCTTATCTTGAAGGTGAGTGAGGCAAATGTTTCAATGAGTAATGATGCAGCTACTCATATTGGCCAGAACAGAGGATATTTGGTCTATTTGTTTGGTCAGGATGATGTTTTTGTTTTGTCCATGATCATACATGATTATGTAGTTGTTTTGGTTTTGTCTTGATTTATCACAGTCACAGTATGCTCTGATGATGGTACCTATAAAATTGTTTACGTTGAACAGAACAGAAGCTTAGCCGTGAGTGCCAGTACATTTCTTCCTTAACTCCTCACAGTGCCTGTGGCAGGATCTCCTTTGTAGTTCCAAGTCCTGCTTGACGGATCTACCTTTGTTCTAACCTCCATTGGGTAACCTGTTCTCCAAGAAAAATCACAAGAGAAGGTCCTATGTTTTATTTATCTGTGTATCCCAACAATGGAGGCTTGTATCTTAAAGAGTAGGCAGTAATATTATCATATTATTACCATATATTATATATATTATATAGCATATATTACACATTTTATTACATATAGTTATATTAATATGTGGAAGTGATCTGTAGTCAGTGTTTGTGTTTTGCTAGCTTCCTTGTCTGAATTAAGTAGAATGGTAACAATTTAGGTGGAACAGTGGTCAGCAAATAAAGCAGGATGAAATATGCTTTATTGGTCAAATGATTCCTGAAAATTTCAAACGTTAGATAATCTTGTAACTATAAGATTCTCCTTGCCAAATTTCAGTTTCTTCACAGACACATTTGCAAATCATGATGAAGAAAGCATAGAGGGTGTTGAACAATGTAACGTGCAAACCACATTTTTGGATTTTGTAGGGGCCCAGCTGGTATGTGCAAATTCACACTTTTAAGTATGTCCACTTCATTTAATGAAGACCCCTCTTAGACAGAGTTGTTGTTGTTTTACTTTTCATGTGCATCACTGTCTCCATATAGGGTCATAGCTGGGAGCGAGATTCTAATTTCTAAGTGCAAAATGTATAGCACATGTTTGGAAGCCCCTTTTTTATATGTTTGTTTGTTTGTTTTTTAAGAAAATATTGTTCACTTACACAGCAATCTAGAAAAAAATACATGAAAAAGACAGATATTTCTTAAAGCCCCTACATAGGTGAGTCATGATAAACATCAATAATGAAGTCCTCATTATTGACATTTAAAAATCCTCTGGAATGGTTTGGGGCTTGTCTGTGGTCCCTAGAGTTATAGTTAGCTCATTTGGTTAGCCTCTGGTGCTAAGGAGACCAAGCTTGTGGCTTTGAACTAGAAAGCATTGTCAAGAGATTTAAAATTCCATTATAGAGCCAAAGGCTATGAAAGGCCAAATTCTAAACATGTGGTGGCCACCAGAGTGAGGAGTGAGAAAGCTGATTCTCAGTGCAAGCCAATCACTGCCTCCTAGAAAATTCCATTTAAAAGGGTTTGGTTAAAGGGTATTGGGGGTGTTAATAACCTCAGTAAGGGCAATAATAAGAATGAAATGGGGCCACATATTTACTCACACTATGGCCTAGAAGTACACAGAAAAAAAATGTACCTTTGTTGCATCTTTAATTCGAACTTCTTGCTAAGCCGTGACACACTAGGTATTGAGGAAGGAAAATAACCTTTGGTTCTAAAACTTAGTCCGATGTAGAAAATCAAGCTGTTCTTTTAGATAATGCTTAATTCAACTTAGAAAAATGTCTTTGCTTCTCATAGTTCTATGTCTTCTGCCCTTGGAGCTCCTTTCAAGAAAGCAACCAGAAACCAAGTAGGGAATGTTGAAGTCATGTCAACATTGAGGGCAGGAGACCTTAAGAGTGGTATTGCTGGCTTTTCAGATCTCCAGCATGTTATCGCTTGTCTACCTGGTTTCTGATTATTCTTCTATGCTATGACAGAAGTTTGTCATGTCTGATGCTATGGTATCTTTTTTCTCAGCCAGAGGTGCTAACTCAGCCCCTCTGCAGCCTTTGGGCCTCTTGAGTCTTTTGTGCCTCGTCTTCCATTCAGTCCCTTGACAGACACAGTAACCCCAGCCTCTGCTTCAGTGTCATCTGGCCTTTTCCCAGGGTAGGTCCACTGTCTTTTAACCTCAGAGGAGGCAGTGAAGCCATGGGGACCCCTGAGTCCTATCCATAACGTGGATTCTAGATTACTCTAAAAAAGCTGAGCTGGAAGTTCGTCCCCAGGCTAACCACTCAGCACCAAGTTTGTTTAGGGGTGTCCACATATCTGGTTGGTTGACCTTCTCACACATTCCCAATAGGGAGTGAAAGAAAGCCTCCTCCCACCCATACTCGCATCACTTTCTCTCCCTATTATCTCCCAAGTCCCCAGGGAATAGACTATCTCTCTTACTTTTTCTTTATATCTGGATTTCCTTTATGTTAAATTCAACATTCTGGACAGCTAAGCATGTTGTGTTTAATGGGAGGTGAAAAAAATTCAATAAGAAATTACTTCTAAATAATTCCTGATTTTCACACCCATATTTTCTTACAAAAAACAAGATTGATGTCGGGGTGATTAGTTTTTTAAAAATATGGTTTGCATAGGAGGGAATTGAACAATGAGAACACTTGGACACAGGAAGGGAAACATCACACACTGGTGCCGGTTGTGGGGTAGGGGAAGGAGGGAGGGATAGCGTTAGGAGATATACCTAATGTAAATGACGAGTTAATGGGTGCAGCACAGCAACATGGCACATGTATACATATGTAACAAACCTGCACGTTGTGCACATGTACCATAGAACTTAAAGTATAATAATAATAAAAAAAAAACTTAAAAAAATATGGTTTGCAGAGAAATTAAAATATATTTGTCTGACATTTGCAAAGTTACTATGCTGGTTTCCTAACAAAACTAATCATTTATTAATCACTTACTATGTGCTCAGCACTGGGCTCTTTACACAATTCTTATATGATTTAATTCTTACAGCAACCTGGAGAGGTATTTTTCTTCCCATTTTTCAGATGAGGAAACTGAGGCTCGGAGAAGTTATGTGATGTGTTCAAAGTCACATCACTAAGTAGAAAAGCTAGGACTGTAGGCAGATCTGTCTAATTCTTATTCTGAGACTCCTAACCACAAAGATACTCTGTTGATCATTATACCCTTATATTATCATATTTTTCAAAGGGCATCATGTTATTCATAATATATGAGTATACTTTTTATTTGAAATAGACACAACATAACATCTTTGCAGATGGTGACCTAGAATTTGTAAATATGTTCTGTTTTGCTAAGGCAGTAATGAGTGTACAGAGGGAACCATCAAGGGTGCGGGAACATTTTCAGGACATCTGGGGCCCATCAGCATCAAATCATTTAACAGAGTGCAAACAATTTAACACTGAGAGCCTCTCAATTATCTACGTGCAAATAAATAAATGATAAAGTATACATCTTTACCCCATAAGCAAAAGAGTACACTTCTGGGTTGCCTTCCCAAATTTGGCATCATTAGTTGGTGAATGTTCAAAAAATGCACACAAAATTTAACACTCATTTGTGCAAAAATATGAGTTAGATAAATATGCCACATATGTATAAACACCCCTACAAACGTTGCAATAAGCCAAGCAGAAGTTCACTGTAGGTGACTCACCAGATTGGGTTGCTCATACTATTGTCTACCAACACTTTTCTTATGTATGGGACTTATACCTGGTGCCCTAATACTTTATGTTGTTTTGAACTTTCTAGTATCATGAAAAGCGCTAAGACTTGGAAGCCAGACAGATCTTGTTTGGCTTTGAATTTGCTAACTGTGTGTCTTTTGTATTTTCTAAACATCATTTTTCCTATCAAAAAGTGTGACTAATAAAATAATACCTACCATCTCACAAGGAAAATTGTGAGAACAAAAGGAAGAAATGTGTGTAAAATGCCAGCATATAATATGTATTCATGCTATAGAAGCTATTACTGCTGATGTTATAATTATTACTTTTTACTTCAGTGATTGACTAGCAGTGTTTCATTTGACTAACATATTTTTTCTTTTACATAAAGATTATGATGACAAGAAATATGAAGCCCACAAAATGACTTGTTTTGTGTATGCAAAGTCACAGCCAGATCACAAATTCCAAATTTCAGTCAATGAAATTTTCACTCTAGTTATTTCTGATTTTCTTAAACTTTGTCTTGATATCCTCTTACTTTCTTTTCCTGAGCTTCATCTTATCCTGCAGTTACTCTTCTCTCCTTCCCAGATGTCACACGGTGAATACTGAGAAAACTTATGCTTCCCAGTATAGACCTCTTTTTACATACGAAACACAAATTCTTTTTTTTTTTTTTTTTTTTTTTTTTTTTTTTTTTTTTTTTTGAGACGGAGTCTCGCTCTGTCGCCCAGCCCAGGCTGGAGTGCAGTGGCGCGATCTCGGCTCACTGCAAGCTCCGCCTCCCGGGTTCACGCCATTCTCCTGCCTCAGCCTCCCGAGTAGCTGGGACTACAGGCGCCCACAACCGCGCCCGGCTAATTTTTTTTGTATTTTTAGTAGAGACGGGGTTTCACCGTGGTCTCGATCTCCTGACCTTGTGATCCGCCCGCCTCGGCCTCCCAAAGTGCTGGGATTACAGGCGTGAGCCACCGCGCCCGGCACGAAACACAAATTCTAACTGTTTTCCCTTTGATATCTCCAAAATTAAAAAAAGAAAAAACCCTTAACCATTAAAAACTTTCATGTTTGGTATTTTGGTCATCTAGGTTTAATGATAACAAATGATTCAATCTTGGTAGGTTGTATGTGTCTAGGAATTTATTCATTTCTTCTAGGAATTGGGGTAAATAAGTCTCTGGTGTATTTACGTTAATTTGGCTACGCATTGGGGCTTTGTTTAATGACTGCTACTGCTAGAGGTACCAGGATTTTAAAGTCCCCTAGTGTCTTTGATTTGTCTTCCTTCCTGACTTTTGGTTTCCCTAAAGACTCCTCCTCAAAAGTCTTTGTCTTGCATCACTTTCAGCAGTAATCCTCTGTTACTATACCAGAGCCCTTTTGGTGGGATTGTAGGATGTGGGAGAGAGGACACCCTAGAATCTTACGATTGATTACTTCTCAACCTTTGGGTAGGCTTATATTTCTGGCCTGTGACCCTTATGTGTTTTTCCTTCTATAGGTCTCCCCACCACTTGAGGGGAGACAGGAAGGCTCCAGGAAGTTGGTATGAGAAAAATGCCCTTCTCCCTTGATTTCAGGGTGAGGAGGCTCCACTAAGGTCTTTCCTCTTAGAAGTGGGCCTTTGTTTTGGAGGACCTGGGCCTATTTCACAAGGATAACTTTTCCCTGTGCTAGACAGAGCTGCAAAGTGATCTGTCTCAGATCTTCATAATGGAAACCTAGGGTGGTTTTTGGAGGCAAAGCCAGGAAAGTGTGACATTTCCTGTCTCCCAACATGGTCACCCTTGTAGTTTCTCACTCTCATGCTTTCCCACACTCAGCCTCCAACAGTTGGTCAAAACTACCAGTTAAGTGACATCAGTGTTTGATTCCAGTGACTTCTACTCCAGATAAGTAGATTTCATCCATGATGACCCTGTGGATTGACCTGTCTCCCTAGATTTGGGGGTGATCCTGCAAATTCAGTTCTCTGATAGGGCCAAAAAGAGTAGCTGATTTTCAGTTTGTCTTTTTGTTGTTGTTTTTATAACTATGAGAGTGATGACTTCCAGGCTCTTTACATGTTGGGGCTGAGACTAGAAGTTTTGATTGATTATCTTTTAAACGGATACTTGATCTCAAAGGAATATATGTTTTTATGATTATAAGTTTATTATGCTCATAACAAAAAATATTTGAAGAAAACAAGATTAAAAGATAAAAAATAATTTAAAGTTTAAATGCCTGAGTAGTTTCTACTGCTAAGATTGTTATGAATTTCAGTATTTATGCATATACATATTTTATTTGCATTTTCCCTCTTTGCTTATTTAATTTCCTGATATTTTTACACTTACCATTATATAAATGATAAGAAATTATTTATAAACATCATTCTAATAGATGGATAATATTCATCATGAGGATATACTTTAATTTAGTGTGCCATCCTGTTCGTGGCTACTTAAATTGTTTTGTGTTTGTGTTTGTATGTGTGTGTATGTGTGTGTATGTGTGTGCGTGTTTCCTTGGATCTCAAATGGTCAGACTTCCCTGTTTTTTTGTTTTGCATATTTTTGCTGGTACCAGTGCATGCAAATTTTCCTTCTAATTCTTACTTTTTCCTATTTTCCATGATCTACACTACCATTCTCATTAACTATTGGCCCTAAATGTAATGTATCTGATATATATTCTCAAGCATGCAGGTGTCCTTTTAAAATATGAGATATTTTATGTTTACATATCTTTCTGACTTTCTCATGAATAGTATAATGTTTGAAAATTTCCGACATTTTAAACTAAGGGACTTTTCTTTTCTGAGGATTATGCATTCTGCCATATATATATGCAATTTGTTACTTCTCATTGCTGTCCAGTACACACTACATTAAAATCTATTTTACTTCCCAGTCTCCAGCACCTCAAGCAACATTGGGGTGAACATTCTCATATACGTCCACGTACACATTTGGTGAGAATTTCTCTAAAGTATGTAACCCAGAATGGGATCCAGGGGATAAAGAGCACATGTGTTCTTACAGTAATGCTGTCAAATTCTAACATTTGCTTTCTAGAATGGCTGTAATAGTATCAATCACATTTGCTCTTCATGAGACTTCCTCGTCAGCACTTGGTATTATCTGAGTTATTAATTTTGCCAGCCTGCTGGATGTAACATGATACTTCTTTCTTGTTTTAATTTGCCTTCCTCAGATGACCAGTGAGTTTGACTGTCTCTTGATAGACCTCTTGATCATGGGGACCTCCCCTTTGTGCTCTGCCTGGTCATTTCCTATGCCTATTTTCTTTGTGTTTCCTTTTTTTAGTTTTAAAACTGTCTCCACAAATTATTGTCTACTTCTCCCTTTAAAAGGTGGAGCTTAATTCTCTTCTTGATGGTGAACTAGACTTCTTAAGAATAGAATATCGCAGAAATAATGGTGCATCACTTGATATGGTCTAATTGTCACTACCTGTGCCAGAATGATTCCGTTAATATTACTATGTCTTTCTGTCATGTCATAGAACCTAACAGGATGAGTGCCCAGGTTTTCTTCAAAGCTAACCTGAATATTTGTAGATTTTTACCCTTCCATAGTTATTTTAGAATGAGTTTGTTGATTCTTCCACTGACACCAGATTAAAACTGGATTTTCAAAAATAAAAATATCATCATCATCATTCTGCTACTCATAAAGAAATAGAAATTTGTTTAAAAGGTTCAAATAATTTTTATTTCCTAATAAACAAAATATTTGAATAATATGTAGCTATTACTTGTGGTACTTCTGACTCTACTCATAGATAGGACCCGTCCATTTCCAAGGGTTGTGCTGTCCTGAACTGACATGAATACAGATATCAAAATTAATGACTGACATCTATAACTGTGACAGCCAGAAATTTCCAGATAAAGGCTTTAGCAAACAAGAGAAAATTTCTGATTTTTTCCTACAAAATTTTCTGTAGCAACTGCAAGGCAAAATCTGTTCACAGAAATTCTTAGTCTTAATATACTTACTCCTCAATCCATTACTATATTCTCTCAGAATTGAATTTAAAAAAGAGTAGTAAACATTTAAAGTAAGAGTATATTTACACCTGAACAGAATTCTGATAAGAACCTATATTCATTCTACTCAGAGAACACTTGTCTTATCTCTTATAGGGACAGATCCAGCCATGAAGAGGGATTGTAATATTAGTATCTTTCCTTCTAATTAGAAGAAAAATAATATCATTACCATAGTAGGATTAGAGGGATTAATGGTTCCATTTATTGATTTTTCTTAGAAACAACAGACCATAGAGTTGTTTATTATGGATAATTTTGAAAATTAAAATTACATAGAGCTCTATTTTTCAGCTTGTTTTCCATGCATGATAGTGCCTAGATTTAAAGTAATTAAGAAAAAGCCTTACCTGAAATTAGTTATTTTGTTACTTGCCAGTTGTATGAACTAACAAATCCTGTTTTGTTTGAGCCAGTTTAGGATGGGTTTTATGTTACTTGCAACCTTGGGAGTATTAATTAATGTTGCATGATATGAAACTCATGTTAGGTTAAGAGTTTAACGGAGGCCTTCCAAAACTGTCTGGATTGGTTGCTATAACTAACAGAGGGTAAATTTCATTTGAATTACTTTGTGGTTATAAACACATCTGAAGTATCTTAAATAGTCCCAAGTAGTAAGAAAATAACCTCTAGGAGGAGTAACCCATGCCGAGAAGCTAATAGATCATTGGAAAATCAGCACATATAGATGTACAGGAAAACCAAGTGAGAAAATTATTGCTCCAGAAATTTCAGAAGTAATAGAGATATTTTGCCTCACTATATGCAGGAGTATAGAACACCATATAAACATTTTATTGCAATTCTTTTTATGATTACTATTTAAAATGCAGTGCAAGAATTCTCCCAGCAGCTGATAATGGTTTAAGATAAAATGTTCTTTGTAAAGCAATTTTCACTATTTCCCATCTACACCAATTTAATGTATTCAGTTGTTTAAAACAGCTATTTTTATATTCAGTTAAATGCAATATTACAGTTCATATCATTTTCTTTTCACAGGAAAGTAACTCTATGAATCTGAATCTAAAAATTTAAATCAAAGAAAAACAAATGTAGTATTTTTACTTGAAAAAATTGTGGAATAAAAATCAGTTATGTGATTTAACTGGGCCAACTATTCTACAAACCAACCAATTGTGTGATAAAATTGATTGGTCAATTTAGCTAAAATATTCATATAGATTTTTAATGGAAATATTTATTTTGTCTTCCTATCTTTTACTTATCCTTCAAGACTCAGCAAACTAAAGATGGCATCATTCAAGAGATCTGGGACCTAACTCTTTTATCATTTCACTCCCAGTTTCCCAAAGGTTCAAATAGCATCTTGTGTTTATTTTTATCATAACTCTTATAGCAACAAGAATCTTTCATATATTGCATTTTTATAATACAATTTAAATTCTTCCACCAACACCATACTAAAACTGTACAATGTTAATTTTTGCTCTGTTTTAGCTATCATTTCCTTGTGTTGGTTTTCTTGACCAATCTTCCCTTGGAATTCCCTTTTTTCTGAGACCAAACACTATTTGTGGGATTGAACAGAAGTTCAAATAGCATCTTGTGTTTATTTCTATCATAACCCTTATAGCAACAAGAGTTAGCACTTACTGAGTCCCAGCTATATGACAGATATAACTCTTGACATACATTATTTCACTTAATCTTCAACTAGTCTATAAGACAATTTCGTTGGTAGTGATGTAGTTCTGTTTGCTCGTTCAACAAATGAGGATGTGGAAACTCAGCAAGTTAATTTGTTTACCTACAATAAGTTAGTTAATAAATAACAAAGATAGAGAAGGTGTGATCCAAGAGACAAGAGGAAACCCATGAAGAGCGTTTAGTCTCAGAAAAAAGAGAATTCCAAGGGAAGGTCGGTCAAGAAAACCAACACAAAAAAATGATAGCTAAAACAGAGCAATAATTAACATCACACAGTTTTAGTATGGTGTTGATGGAATAATTTAAATTGCATTATAAAAATGCAATATATAAGGAAATAGTCAAGATTCAAATCTGGATCTGTTTGATTTAAAGTTTATTGTTTTTTCTGCAAACTCATAATTCTCAAACATTAGTATGCATAAGAAAGACCTAAAGAAGTTCTTGTGAATACAGCTCCATCAGTCTCACACAGCAAATCTCTAGAGTAAGGTCTGAGGTTTTTAAGAAGTACCACCCTTGGTGACTTTGAAGTTGCTAATGGACCACACTTCCAGAAACACTGCACTCTCATGCCAGCACTAACAGAGAGATTCTTGAAGGCAAGGATCTCATTGTATTTTCAGTATCCAGCACACTACTTGATTTACAATGAGAATGTAATGTGATTTTATAGAACTAAGCAACACTGTGGTTTGAAACAAATGCTTGATTATAATTTGGAAATAATCATCTTATATGGATACCATCATAAGTCCCGTAAGTTTAGGCACCCTGTGGTTTGTGTTTTGAATTTGCACACTGATGCTAAAGAATGTCCTTTTTAATTCTCCGGTGAAATCTTGGAAAAGGATGTAGTGGTTTGGATCTTTGTCCTATGAATAATTTATTTCAACCTGTAACTATTTTCATTGACTGTGGTTATAATTTTTTCATAAGGCTTTATCTTTCCTTAAAATAAATTGGCTTATCTCTACTCATTTAACCTTCTTTTTATCATATCTTGTAAATATTTTCTGATTACAAAATCATATATGGTTACTATTGAAAATATCAAAATTTTAAATAAGAAACAGGTGAATAAATTTCTCTAATGATTCCCAAAGAAACATCATGTTATTATACCTCCTTTCAGTATTATATTTATAATTATCTATACACATTTACAAAAAAGTAGTATTACAACATATATACCATTTTGTAACCTCTTTCTGAACTTAATTTTAAACCATTAATAATTTTTACATTGTTAATTTTCTTTAAAACTACATTTTAATTGGCCACATAGCATTAAAATGAATGCATCTAATTAAATTTTTTATGTTTGCATATTTTGCAGCCATTAGGTTATTTTCAATTGTTTGGTATTATAAACAATATAGGGGGAATTTTAATATTCAGATTTTTTCTGACATTTAGAAAATTATTTTCTTAGCATACATTTCTAAAAGTAGAAATATTAGCTCAAAATATAATCAAGACTTTGCAAGATTGTCACTGAAAAAGTTTTACTGTTTACATGTCCCGATGTAAACTGTATATGCAGTGTATAAAAATAAGTTTCCACTAAGTATTAAAGGAACATATTCTTTCACACTGCATACTTCAAAATAATAAGAGCCAACTATGCCAAGCCCACAGCAAACATCATACTGAATGGGCAAAAACGGGACTCATTCCACTTAAAAACTGGCCAAAGACAAGGATGCCCTCTCTCACCACTCCTATTTAACATAGTATTGGAAGTCATGGCCAAAGCAATCAGGCAAGAGAAAGAAATAAAAGGTGTCCAAATAAGAAGAGAGGAATCCAAACAGTCCCTGTTTGCAGATGACATGATTCTGTATCTAGAAAACCCCATAGTCTCTGCCCAAAAAATCCTTGAGCTGATAAACAACTTCAAAAAAGTTTCAAGATATAACATCAATATACAAAAATCACTAGCATTCCTCTGCACCACCAACAGCCAAGCCCAGAGCCAAATCGAGAATGAAATCCCATTCACAATTGCCACAAAAAGAATAAAATGTGTAGGAATACAGCTAACTAAAACTCTGCAATGAGAACTGAAAAACACTGCTTAAAGAAACCAGAGATGACACTAACAAATGAAAAACATTCTGTGCTTGTGAATAGGAAGAATCAATATTGTTAAAATGGCCATGCTACCCAAAGAAACGTACAGATTCAATGCATTACTATCAAGTTACCAGTGATATTCTTCACAGAACTAGGAAAGAAAACCACTTAAAAATTCATATGGAACTAAAAAAAAGAGTCTTAATAGCCAAAGTGATCCTAAACAAAAAGAATGACACTGGAGGCATCATGTTATCTAACTTCAAACTACACTACAGGACTATAGTAACCACAATGGCATGGTACTAGTACAAAAACAGATACATAGACGAGTTGAATAGAATAGAGAGCCCAGACATACACCTACAACCATCTGATCTTCAACAAGGCTGACAAAAACAAGCAATGGGGAAAGGGCTCCCTGTTCAATAAATGGTGCTGGGATAACTGGCTAGCCATATGCAGAATTGAAACTGGACCTCTTCATTATACCATGTGCAAAAATCAACACAAGACGGATTAAAGACTTAAGTGCAAAACCTGAAACTATAAAATCCTTGTAATACAATCTAGAAAATACCATTCTGGACATAAGAACTGGCAAGAATTTTATTATAAAGACACCAAAAGTAATTGCAACAAAAGCAAAAATTGCTAAATGGGATCTAATTAAGCCAAAGAACTTCTCCACAACAGAAGAAACTAACACAAGAGTAAACAGACAACCTATAGAATGGGAAAAATATTTATAAATGATGCCTCTGACAAAGATCTAATATCTATCCTCTATACAGTATTAAACAAATTTACAAGAAAAAAAACAACCGCATTAAAAAGGGGGCAAAGGACATGAATGGACACCAGAAAAAGACACATGCAGCCAAAAATCATATGGAAAAAAACTCTATATCACTAATCATTAAAGAAATGCAAATCAAAACCACAGTGAGATATTATCTTACACCAGTCAGAATGACTATTATTAAAAAGTCAAAAAAAATAACAGATGTTGGTGAGGTTGCAGAGAAAAGGGAACACTTATATACTGCTGGTGGGCGTGTAAGTTAGTTCAACCATTGTGGAAAGCAGCATGGTGATTCCTCAATGAATTAAAAACAGAATTACCATTGAACCCAGCAATCCCATTACTGGATGTACACCCAAAGGAGTATAAATAGTTACAAAGACACATGCATGCATATATTCATTGCAGCACTACTCACAATAGCAAAGACATGGATTCAACCTAAATGCCCATCAACAGTAGACTGGATAAAGAAAACGTGGTACATATAAACCATGGAATACTATGCAGCTATAAAAAAGAATGAGATCGTATCTTTCAAAGGAACATGGACGGACCTGGAGGCCATTATCTCCAGCAAACTAACACAGGAACAGGAAACCAAATACTGCACGTTCTCACTTATAAGTGGGAGTGAAATCATGAGTACACATGGAAACAAAGAGGACAGACACTGGGGCCTACTTGAGGGTAGCAGATGGGAAGAAGGAGAGGATTAGAGAAAATAACTATTGGGTACTATGCTTAGCACCTGGGTGACTAAATAATCTGTACATCAAACGCCTGTAACACGAGTTTACTCAGGTAACAAACCTGCACATGTACACCTGAAGCAAAAATAAAAATATTTTACAAAAGAAATAAAATATGTTTCTAGGAACCTCATCAGCATTAGATTTTATTACTTTAAAAAATTCGGTCACTTTGATGGTGATACAAACTTTTAATTAATATTTTAATTTGGTTATGCAGAAGCTGAATTATTTATTGTACTGCAAAAGCTTCCTATGTCCTCTTTGCTGGACAGAACTATGAATAATTTGTTAGGACTTTATGACAGACCAAAAGGATGGCTTTTCCATCTCCGGTTGGAGATTCAATGTTATTTCTTGATTTCATAATTTTTGAAAGTTTTCTACCAAGCACTTCTGCTCCTCTGCTGTCAGGGTTGGCCCTGAGTTATCATGAGGATTAAGTGAGATATAGAAGTAAATAAAGGCCAGGTGCAGTGGCTCACACCTGTAAACCGAGTGCTTTGGGAGGCTAAAGTGGGAGGATTGCTCGAAGCCAGGACTTCAGGAGACCAACCTGGGTAACACAGTGAGACCTTGTCTCTACAAAAAAATTTAAAAAATTAGTCAAGCATGGTGGCGTATGCCTATAGTCCCAGCGACTCAGGAGGCTGAGGTGGGAGGATTACTTGAGCCCAGCAAGTCGAGGTTGCAGTGAGCCATGATTACACTACTACACTCCATCCTGGATAAAAGTAAGACCCTATCCCAAAGAAAAAGGAAAAAAAAAAAAAGAAACTAAATGAGAAAAGAGAAGTAAAGATCTTATGTACCTGATACATAGTAAACATTCAATGAAACGTAAAAATGATCTCATTATCTTAGGCAAACAATTCTTGAAGTAACAGATAAGGAAAATGATCAAGTAAACAACAATTTATAAACAGGAAAATGTAAGTATATCCTGATGTTTCTTGTGCAGCTGGAATAATATATGTGGATAGCCTTTGAAACCCAGTAGAGAACAATGAATAATATATTCAATGTGGCAAGAGAAAATAGCATTCAACTTAGAATGGTATTTTCAGGGAGAAATAAAGGCATTTTCAGATAGATTTAATCATCTTAACTAACAGACTGTCATTCTAAAGAATATTATTTAATAAGGAGAAACGTGACCCCAGAAAGAAGGTCAGAGTTATGGAAAGACAAGTCGAGTAAAGAAATGATAAGCATGTGGTTAAATATAAATAAAAAATGAGTATACAAATAATAAAAATCTAATTGGGGGGATTTAAACACACATACACACACACACACACACACACACACACACAGGCGACAGACCTAACATACTGAACAATCAGCAGAGGTTCTCCAGTATAACAATTGAGAGCATAATTTCTGGCCCTACATTATCTAATCTCCAATCGCATCTTGGACATTTTCTAAAGATATATCTTTTGTAAACTTAAACATTATGGGCTTTATTTTTCTCACCTGTAAAATGAAGGTAATAATAGTGCTTGTCTCACAGGGCTTTCGTGAGGGTTAAATGAGATAATTAGAACAGAGCCTGACACCCAGTGATAGCACACTGTGTGCTGTAACTAGATCTGAGTTAACTCATGCTAAGGAGTAAATATAATTATTGTGCTTGAATTTTAAAGGGTAACCAACAAAGAACAAAAATAGAGTCTACAACTTCTACAGTTTTCACAGGACTGGATAAAATAGAGAAAAAACCCTCAAACAATGAAAAGAAGACAGTAAGAGAGAAAAAAGAAAAACCAAATAAAAAACAAAGAAAACTAGTAGAAATGAGCACACACATACACACATATGTTTTAAGTGTGAATCTTATAATCTCCAATTGGCTAATATATATATTTGCCTTGGCCAGATACTTTAGTACACTAATAACCTTGGTTGACTTTAATGAAAATTCTCAAAATCTAAACTGTGTTTCTTCAGTTTGTAAAACTAATAAGAATTCAAGCTTTTGAACCATAAAAGGGCCTACTAAAGGCTATGATTTCTCAGGGAGAGAATTTTTCCTTTTCCACAGAGAACCAATGCTAAGAACTAGAAACTTTCTTGATGTCTCGGCCGGGCGCCCTGGCTCACGCCTGTAATCCCAGCACTTGGGGAGGCCAAGGCGGGCGGATCACAAGGTCAGGAGATGGAGACCATCTTGGTTAACACGGTGAAACCCCCTCTCTACTAAAAATACAAACAATTAGCTGGGCGAGGTGGCGGGCGCCTGTAATCCCAGCTTCTCCGGAGGCTGAGGCAGGAGAATGGTGTGAACCCGGGAGGCGGAGCTTGCAGTGAGCCGAGATCGCGCCACTGCACTCCAGCCTGGGCGACAGAGCGAGATTCCATCTAAAAAATAAAACAAAAATAAATAAATAAATAAATAAATAAATAAAGCTTTCTTGATGTCTCCCTCTGAGGAGAACTGCTCCTCCACCAGCCCAGTTCATCCTTTCCCTGAAGGTATGGCCTTTCCCAAGCCCTGGTTTTGGATGGGATAAATCTACGATACAAGCCCCATGTAAAGGCCAAAAGCTTTTTATTTTTATTTTTGTTTGTTCACCTGTCCACACACATTAACTGAAACTATGGTTTAGACTTCTCAAACGCCATATGTACGCAAATCATATAGGCATGTAACTAAAAGACAGATTCTCGATAAGCAGGTCTAAGGTAGGGCTCACAATTCTGCACTTCCAACAAGTTCTCAGGTGGTACCAATTCTACTGTTTTGAGAATCAGCTCTAAGTAGAGAGACTATGATTGTCACAGAAGGCAGAAGACCCAGGGGGCATTGAGCAGCTCCAATGCTGGCTCGCCTACAGTAATTTCTTCTCCCAGTTTGTTGCTGGGGTCCACAGAAGATTTCACTTAATTTCTTACAGTTTCATATATTTATTTAACAGGATGTCAAATTTTATTTAGCGTGTTTCAGGTTTGTAGTATGCAGGTTTTAGTTTACTGTGTTGTGGGAAATCGAATTCTTCTCCAAATAAGAGGAAGGAGTCTTACAATTGGTATTCATACTTAAATTGATCCCATTGAATATTATTTGTACACCATAAAATAAATTGTATGAATATAGATTTAGTCAGATCTTTTTTTGGTCATTTTAAGTGACCTTTGAATTTGTCTTAATGATGCAGGCAACAAAGAAAAATGAATAAATAAAACAAAGATACAGTAAACTTTTGCATAATTTATATAAATGACAGATGAAAAACAGATCTCACACAAACATGCTAGAAACTCATGGCTTGGCTGTTTTCTAAATCATACTTATACTATAGGAGACTATTGTACTTTTGATCAATGCATTTAAAAATAGATTTTACAATTCCTCTGATACATTATTTTTAAAAATCGGAATCGCAGGTTTGTCTTCGTAAAATCTGAATTGGTGCTTGTGCTACAAGTGCTTAGATGACTTAAAAATATCAATCCATACTTAATTGTATTTCTTTATACCTTTGATTAGATCTTTGATGATACAAAATAATTGATTTCTGGTAGTTTTATGTCAGAAAGGTGAGTTATGTGAAACACTTGCTCTCTCATTATTAAAGACACATTGCAATGACTATTTTTAAGTAATAAAAGGTTAATAAAACTATGATTGTTTTGTTTAACTGCCTTTTAAAACAACCAACCTCTTAAAAGTTATCCTAATCAAAATCTCAAAAAGCTGTTCTAACCATCAGTGAATCTTTGATATATCTAGCGGCATTTGGATCGTAGAGGAGCTCAAGATCAAACAAATGAATGCTAAAACCGTGAATATAGGTAATACTTATGAAGCCACTCAGACTATCCTTATATTTTTAAAAATAAAAAAGGATATCCACATATCCAAATTGTAAAGCATATTTTAAATAAGTACATGCCATCAAGAATAGATTTAAAAAAATAAAAAAGCAAGAAAGAACCCATTCTCTTTTCTCACACAAAAATGGTGACCCAGAAAAGAAACATCTATACTGGAAATAAAGAAAGGAAGAAACTTAACTAAGCATAGGTTACCTCAACTGCAATGTACAACTAGAACAATCAAATATGTAAGGCAGAATGGATTTATTGTAGAGAAATAAGGTGAATGAGAACATTTTCCCAAATATATCAAGGAAAATGATAAGATTAGCAAAAGGTAAAATGCATGCCACTAATGATAAACAAGGGCAAGAAATAACAAATTACTCTTAATGGCTAATGTTCTGAATTAAGAGAGAAATAATTTGGTTCACTGAGAATCATGCAGACACTGCAGAAAAGGTTATTGACAAAAGACATATTAAAGAAATCTTGGTTGGGAGGCCAAAGCAGGCGGATCACAAGGTCAGGAGTTTGAGACCAGCCTGATTAACATGGTGAAACCCCGTCTCTACTAAAAATATAAAAATTAGCCAGATTTAGTGGTGCACTCCTGTAATCCCAGCTACTCAGGAGACTGAGGCAGGAGAATCACTTGAACCTGGGAAGCAGAGGTTAGAGTGAGCTGAGATGGCACCATTTGCAGTCCAGCCTGGGTAACAGAGTGAGACTCCATTTCAAAAAAAAAAAAAAAGAAATCTTGGGACAACTTCAAAATGCACAAATTCCAAAATTGGATAGTACAGAATCTGAAGGCATCAGAAAAAAACTATATTAATTTTCTTTGAATCCCTTAAAATTATTCTTAAGATATCCCTAAGAACAAAACAAGTTTGAGAAGAATTAAAAAGCAAAAACAAAACAGAAAATATGAAACTTTACTCTTACGAACTGAGACAAGTGTTCTTGGGTATGGCTTAGTGTAAGTCTATTAAGAAGTAAATGTTATGAAGCTACGCCTCATAAATTGTTCAAATTCTATCTTTTCAATAAATTTATAACATTCCTGGTGATTGTTTCTCTCTGTGATAATAGTAAGGTTGTAGATAATACAGATGCCAGATTTTCCAACTCAGTGGTTCTAGTGTAAACAACAACAAAACAAGGACTACTAAGAGAAAGACGAAGATTATCTATTTGTGCATCTTCTGTTTATGCCCATAAGTGAAGTGAAGTTAGAGAAATAACACCCATGCTCCTTTTGAAAAGACATGAAATCAAATCACATTTCTCTCAGTCATTATCTGATTAAAACGGCTTACACTGCATTCTGTGTTTTTGGCTGTTTTTGCTAAGAAGTAAAGGAGGTGGCGCTTTACCACAGAAAATGAGGAGGCTAGAAATAATGTTTTAACAGACTTTTATACAGCTTACATTCTAAATATCTCCCATAATAAAATGCAAAACAATAAGCTATTAATAACCCATGTTCACATAACCTTATAAATAAGGCAGTGTACTTTGAGAATCTTAAATCACTAATGTTTTATATGTCTGTGTTTTTTTCTCCTATATGAACAGGTCTGCACTAGTCTGCATTAATTAAATTTAAGTAGGATTTCTGAGCCTGGATCATCATTAAGTCTGTGGCCCTGATTTAAATCTGCAGTAAAACATTTCTCCATTAAGTCTTGTGCTTTTGTGTCATATTTCATACACTAGTTGTCTCTTAATTAAATCCATGATGGTCCACCAACACAGACTATTAAAATAACTATACTTTGCACTTGACATATTTATGAGACAGAGTCATAAGACTATAGACTGATACTTGAACTACTCACTGAGAAATGCTAATAAGATTATGATGAAGGTAAGATTAGAACATTCCTCTCTTTTCTCTTCTCTTCTTTCTAGAGATTTATTTTTATAACTGCAGTTCACTTCTATTTCAGGTCCTGAATTTTTCTCCAGACCATCTGAAAGCTCTTTCATTGTAGACTAATTGCAAATTAATAGTCAATAGAAACCTAGGAAAGTGTTCATTTATATCACATGATGTCAATATAAACATTGAACTATGTTTTTTGAGTTTTGCTTTATTCACAGCTGCAAGTAAATACGTTAATCTAGACATATGTTTGCCAAGCCTTTAGGTGTTCAGAGTGAAGAAAGTTTACAAGGACTGAAACGAGAAAATAGCCCTGAGTGAGAAAGCAGTTAACTTTTAGATGGGGTGAAAGGAAGTCCACATATGTCAATCTCAGACATACTGAATTTTCAATCTGCTCGCCACAAAGAATGATGCTGTCTTTCCGGGTGAGTTTTCAGAGAACTTATCGCATCATATGGTGAAAGACAGTTTCCAGTTTATTTTGTTTGCTTTCAGTGGCCTAATGTACACTCTGGTTTTTGTTTCGTTTCTCTTACAAACATTTTTGTTTGTTTGTTGGCCATGTAGAGGTTAGGGCTTTAAGGTAGGGAAATTTACTTGAAGGATTAGGACATTTCAAATTACTGAAAGTTGTGTCAAAGTAGAGACTGTAGAAAAAACAACAAGTAGAATAATCATCAAGTGATCTAACATACACAGACATTATCTAATACAAATATAAGGAGGAGTTCGCAACTGTTAAGTCCATTATTTGCTCCTTACTAGTTCAGTAGATGTTCTGTAGCTTTTAAAAATATTGCTGTGCAATTCATCATTCAGCTCTATTTTTTCAGCAGAAGTTTTAAAAAGTATTGCAAAATAAGAGATTAACTTAAAATAAAATATAGTTTTATTATAGCAGTGGTCTGTGATGAAAATGCAAGTATAAAATAAATTCTAATGTCTTGTCAAGAAAAGCAGCCACAGTCAGGCAGCTCCACTAAACACATTAAATCTAATAAAATCACCCTCACGTACTCCTGACACTAGTAGTAATTAAAATAACTTGTTTCAAAAAAATTGGCCCTATACATGAATACTTATTGGCAATTATTTCTTAGTTCTTCAAACCAAAGATAACATAATTTGATTCTCACACAATTTTCTTGTAAATGCAGTTCATATTGGGTTTTATATGCAGCTTAAGACTGTTAATTGCCATTTTGAGCCTCACAGTAAAATAGGGTTCAATATGTCGCTTTTCTCAAGCATACAGAAATGTTTGAGAAATGCTTGTCTTAGTCTAATGAACTGTGAATAATTTACATCCTGAGTCCTATTTTTCAGTTTAAGTGGTTCTGACTTTTCTTGACGCTTGTAAAGCCTAATCAACTTGTTACATTCATCTGATTAAAGAAAGCTATGGCAAAGTAGATGAATCCAGTGCTTCTTAAAGGAAGCTATGGTGTTTTGATTTTCTAAAGGCCACTGTTTCATTTGGATCTATTCTTCCTTTGCCACACTAGATGACATATTGTAAACTAAGGATTTTATTTATATTTGTGAGAAAATATTATCTGACTTAAAATATTTGCAAAATCCCCTACTTCCTGGCAAGCACACTCGATAACTTCCTGAATTTACAGAGACCAAACTGTTCTGTCAGGAATAAAAAGGAGCTGTTTCAGGGTGTGAACATTTTTTATTTCTGAAAGAATCACAAATAGGAGATGTGATTCCAGCTAGTTCTGAACACGTGTGTTAAGAGAACTATATCAAAGAGATCAAGGCAGTGAATGCATTCAAAAGTGACCACTGAAAACAGCAGCTTTGTGTCACCAGCATGAGAGGGTGCTGCAGACATTTTATTGCACAGGGGGCTTGGTAAAGAAGTAAACTAATTTAATATTCACTATGTATTTGCTCAAGAATCATCTTTTGTACAAGGCTTAATTTTAAAGAGACTTCAAAATATATTAGAGAAACTGTGAGTTGAAAGGAATTTTAGAGACAATCTGAATTTGCTCCTCATTTTGTTAAAGAGGAAACTGAAGTCCAGAAAAAATAAGTAACACACTCATTATTACATAATCGTGGAGCAGAATGATTGTTAGCAGAACAAAAGGACATCATGATGTTGACTATTTAACATTATGGATGTGGGGAAGAGATGTGGGAAATATCTGTGAATGGACTGCAAACAGATTCTTTCTAAGACTCTATTATGCTACAGCTGCCAGTAAAAGAGATCTCTGCTTGAAGTGACATGCCTGCCAGCTATGTGATTTCTTCATCCTCAATGTGAATTTTGAAAGACCTACATGTAGTGGAAAATGAAGAAGGAAATGAATTTATTTGCATTTTGAATCTATCTAAATATTAAAAGTCCATGAAGTTAAATGGCAGAATGGATTTCTGTTGTGCTTGAATATGTAATTCAATATACATACATTGTTCCTGATAAAAACTGTGAATTAGAATACATCAAAAGAACCATCAGACAAAGCTAAAGTGTGGATATCAAGCACCCAAAAAAGTCCAGGTAAAGAAACTGAAACACAGCCACTGGCAAGAAAGATGAAGGAAACACTAAAATTAGGTTTGGTAGTAAATGAGTAACAAGGAGAGGAAGGTAGGCCAGGGGTCTTAATCCCAAGACTAGGACAAGAGAAGGATGAATAATGTATTGTGGAAAATCAAAATAAGAAAAGGGACTGGCAGGGTTTTTGTTGTTGTTGTTGTTTCTTTTGGGTGTTGGTTTTTTTGTGTGTGTGTGTCTTTGGTTTTTGTTTTTGTTTGTTTTGTTTTTTGGTTTGTTTTTGTTTTTGTTTTCTATTTAGATAGTAAAGATTTGGAGTACTGAAGATTATATAGTCTCTGCCATAACCACTCCACCCTGCCAACCATAGACAATACAAATAGTAAACAAATTGGCATGGCTGTGTTCCAATAAATCTATATTCACAAAAATAGAGGCGTCAGGCAAATTTAGCCTGTGGGCTGTAGTTCATCTACACCTATTATAGACAAAGCGGTAGATAATAAATATATAGATACATAGATAATAGGTAGATAAGAGAAAGAGACAGAGAGTGAATTGCATAGAAAGAGATAGTTGTTGACATACGTCTTTTCCCCTCTCTAAGCAACCTATCTTCCCATTCCTGGAGATGTATCTGAATACACTCTGAGAATGGTGGAGGCTTCTAATGAGAATGAATTGGCTTCTAATAAAAAAAAAGAACATGAAAACAACTGTTGGCAAGCATGTGGCCAAAAGGCAGCACTTTGAGGACTGTTGGTGGGATTTTAAACTAGTACAGCCATTAAGGAAAAGAGTCATGATGTTCAAAAAAAAAAAAAAAAAAAAACAAAACCTAAAAGTAGAACCACCATGTCATCCAGCAGTCCCACTTCTGGGTATATACATAAAGGAAATGAAATCAGTATGTCAGAGAGAGATCTGCACTCCCATGCAGATGCACTATTCGCAATAGCCAACATAGAGAATCAGCCTGTGTCTGTCCATGGATGAATGGATAAAATGTGGTACATATACACAACTGAATACTATCCAGTCACAAAAAACAATAAACTCCTGTCATTTGCAAAAATGTAGATGACACTGGAAGACATCATGTTAAGTAAAATAAGCCAATAAGCCACACACAGAAATATGAATGTATGATCTCACCCATATGTGGAATGTAAATATGTATGATACAGAAGCAGAGAGTAGAACAATGGTTACCAGAGACTAGGAAGGGAGGGAAGATGAGGGGAGGTTGGTCAATAGGTACATAGTTACTCTTAGGAGGAATACGTTCTTGTGTTCTACTGCACAGTAGGGTAATGAGTTAACAGTAAAGTATAATATTATATATTGCAAAATAGCTAGAAGGGAGGCTTTTGAATGTTCTCACCACAAAGAAATAATAAATGCATGAGGTGATGGATGCACTAACTCCCCTGACTGGATTATTATACAAAATACATATGCATAGAAACATCAAAGTGTACCTCAAAAATATGCACAGAGTCAATTTAAAAATTTTAAAAATTAAAATAAAGAACATATCTTTGCTTCAAATATCTACCACACGACAACCATCATAACTTTAAAAAATATAAATTAGATCACGTCCTCCTATGGTTGAAACTTTCTTTGGTTTTCATTATAAGTAGAATAAAATCCAAGGTTTTGGACCATGTCTGACTCTGATTTCATCTTGTATCATCTTCTCCCTTATTCACTACACTTTAGCCAAACTGACCTTTTGATTTTTGGAACATTGAAATTGATACCGAATTTGGCTTGCTGTCCTCTCTGTGTGAAACCCACTTTTTCATATCATAGTATGATTAGCTTCATTTCAATATTCAGGTCTTGGCTCAAATGTAAAGTAATCAGAAATGCATTTTCTCATTTTTTCTTCATTGCATACTCATCAATATCTGAAATTATTCATTTGCCTGCTTATTTTCTGTGTTCCTAACTAGAATAAAATTGCCATCAGGAAAAGGAATATGTCTGTGATAGTCTTCACTATAATTCCAGGACTCATAACAGTGACTGACACATGGTAGATGTTTATTAAGTATTTGTAAATGAATAGATGGATGGATGGATGGATGGATGGATGGATGGATGGATGGATAAACCAGACTCTACTTTTTCATGGATTTTTTTTGGGGGGGATGCCCAAAAGAGCCCTACAGTGTATTGCAGATATTATTGCCAGCTAATAAAACAAGGTTTCAAATAAGCTAAGTTGAGTGGCCCACATTACTGGCCTATAAAATGGCACAACTACAATATTAACTTGAGTGTTTGCCTCTAAACCAAGTTGACTTATTTAACTCTTATCTATCAAAAACTCTACTACATTTTACAAGTACTATCTCTTTGTAAAACCCCTATGCATAAGTACTACTATTATCATCATTGTATATGTAAGAAAACTGAGGCACAGAGACGTTAAATAACTGTACAAAGTCTCACAAATAGCAAGTGGAAGAGCTGGAAATCCAAGCCGACTGTTAGGGCTCTGGAGTTCTTAATCAGTACATTTAGCTGTATTCGTAGCCTATGTGCGGAACTCTTGGATTTGAACAATCATAAATAGCATATTTGTTTCTTACTGTTGCTATAACAAGTTACCTCAAATTAGTGAATTAACTCAAATGTATTCTCTTACAGTTTTGGAGGTCTGAAGACTGAAATGAATCTTCCAAGGCTAAAATCAAAGTGTTAGCAGGGCTGGTGCCTTCTGACTCCCAGAGAAAATTCATTTCTTTGCCTTTTCTAGCTTCCAGAGGTCAACTGTATTCCTTGGCTTATGGCTCCTTCCTTCATCTTCAAAACCACTGGCATAGCTTCTGTCTCTGGGCTTCCCTCTGCTTCTGTTATCACATGGCCTTCTCCTGATTCTGCTTCCTCCTGCATCCTTTTTATAAGAACTCATGTGATTGTATCAGGCTCACCTTTATAATCCAGGATGATATCCCCATCACAATATGTTTAATTTAATCACATCTGCAAAGTATCACTTAACATATGAGTTAATATTTGCAGGCTCTAAGTGTTAGAACATTGAGATTTTTGGAAGGCTACCACATGAAATATCTACTTAGCTGCTCAATATTGAATATTTTCACCACTTAACCAAGTATAAATGGAATGAAAGTGCATTACTAATATTGCTACTGCTCGTTGTCAATCTAGTGAAGTCTATCCTAATGTCTTATTCTAAATTGCCACCTCCACACCAATTTTCTGCATCCCTGTTCAGCCTGCTCTAATTTTCTCCATAGCACTGCCATCCTTCACAACCATAAAACTTATAGTTTCTCCTCCACCAAAATATAAACTCTGTGAAGGAAGAGATTTTGATGGATTTGTTTACAGATCTACCCCATTCCTCATGCCTAAAACAGTATCTAGCATATATTGGCCACCCAATAATTATTTAATAAAGAAAAAATACATTAATAAGCATCAGTGCACAGGTCAGCTTCTGAGAGTAGGTTAAGGTTGATGAGCCAGCTCTGTACCTTCCCTCATACCTCACTGTATGCATCTCTTCATCTGCATCCCTTGTGATATCCTTTATGATAAACTGGTAAATGTGAAAATAAATAATCAGTATTTTACATGGATTATTCTGCTACAATCATGTGGCTTTATTATTGAAGCCTTTGTGATGACAAAAACACACAATCTAATATAATATATGTGGAAGATATAGGTGGCTAGCACATATTAAGCTAACAATACAATTTTGAATAAATGAATGGGTCATAGATTCAGGTACAAAAGAATTAACACCTATATTATGCTCATAGCTTAAAATGAATCTTTCCATATGCTTAAAGAAAACTATGTTTATTGAGCATATCAGAAATCTATTAGTATATTCTAATACTGTGTAGATGCTCTCAATGATAAACCCATTGTAAGTTGAAGATATCATAAATCGAAAGTGCTTTTGACTTTCTATATTTTTAATGTATGTTGGGTTTCTCCAAAGGTAACTCCATCTTACATTGGGGAGCATACTGAATTCACAGAACTTTTGCACCATCATAAAATCAAAAAATTGTAAGTTGAGCCATCATAAGTCAGGACCTTCTGTAATATTTAAATACAATGTATATGTCCTCCATAGTTTTCCATCTTAATCGTGTGTGTTAATATGTGTGTGTCTGTGCGTGCATATGACACACACACACACACACAAAGAGTTAAAAATCTCACTGTAATGAAATGGATTTTTTTTTTTTACCAAAAAAAAAAATTCAAATTAGAATTTAGTCTAATTTTTATTGGTACCAGAACTTCCCAGAATTATTTTGACAGAAATAAATGAAGGCCTTGAGCCCATCTACTTAAGTATAAGACTTAGAACTGTCAGTCAGTTTGTACCAATCAATGTTGTATAAAATGGTACTGATTTCTCTAACCACGCCATGATTAAGATAAATCTTTAAACTGATGGGTCACTGAGATGATGAGTAAGACTAGAATGCATTGCTATACACAAATTATCTAAAAGACTGAAATTAGCTCTTATTTAGTTGTGGTCATCTCAAGAATGTTTTTCTAGATATTGTATAGTTTCTAATTCTGTCAGCCATTCTGATGTGAGGTGATAAAATTAATTTGATCTATGTCACTATATTGACTCTGTGACCTGAAAACATAATGTCTGCATTTAATTTTAATGTTAAGGGTATTCTTGACTAAAGAGGCAGACTTATTTTGTGGAGTTAACTTGTCCATTCTCTGCACCGATTTACTTTTTACCTCTCATGTGACTATCTACGAGTAACTCCTATGAAGCACTCATTGTATTTCCAAGTTGTCCTTAGTCTTAACTTAAATACCTATTTAAACAAATCTTACTTATTTTATTTTGCTTTTAAAATGTTAGCCTCTTCCATAGACAATAGTCCTTCTTCCACTTGAATTTGCGAGATTGCTTCATAGTTTACACGTGTGCTACTTATTCATTTTGAAATTGAAAGCAAAAATCCATAACTTCCAGAAAGCTTTTTAAGATTAATGTGAAATGGCTGTGCTGCCCATGTAGAAGCCTCAAA